>NC_072770.1:16686626-16876611 GCF_022539595.1 Amphiprion ocellaris
GCTGCTCTAAAGTCTGGTCTCCAGAACTTCCTAAAAACTCTCAAAGTCTCTTCTGCTGCAGGTTGCTATGTAGAACTGTTCCCGAAAACCTCACTAAACCACATGGAGGGGCCTCAAGATAGTCGTCCAAATGAAACCATACAAAAACCAAACTAGCACAACCCAAACACTAAAGTCTCCTGCAGCCTACCAGAGAACCTCTGAGAACAGAGAATCAGGACAGGAACTCTTACCTTCTGGACAACAAACGCTGGTTCACAAACAAGAATTCAGAATGTGTCTGACCAAAAACCTCTAAAGACTCACTACAGCCAAGATAAAGACACAACTCAGCTGCACCAAATCCACTAATCACTGCACACATTAGCACCATGTGCTAACCGTGGCTAAAGAACCACATTTACCAAGACAACTATCCAGTACAAAGCCCTAAAACACACCAAGAAACACATTAAAGATGATTTTACTGCTGGAAGCTGCAAGTCAACGCCTAAAGAACTAAAGCAACTGAGCCAAACCCGGTTCAGTGCTGAAGGGAAGCAGAGGAAATGTTTGTCTGCAGCCACATAAAGCAGGAAGATAGTGAGCTGCTCAGGTGTTCCTGATAACACCAAGCAGACACCTGGACAGCCAATAGGAACACAGCTTACTGGAAGTCCAGAGGGTTGGGTTAGTGAAGGAAATTTAGTTTAAAGTTGAGGCAGAAAGTTAACAAAGAAAGTTGAAAACCACCTTCTGATCCCTGAAATCTCTGAGTTTTCACACAAAGAACACCTGAACATGTCAAACTGGTTCCATAGTAGAACCATCATTGTAAAAACGTCATAGTATGGTGTGTTGCTCAAAAAACATTAGGACCCGGCTGTCTAGGGTCGCCGAGGAGCAACACAAAAACAGGTGGTATATTCCACCCAACATCCTTGAACATAAACTTAAAAAGTTCATTCAAAGGAATATTCCACCCAAAATCCTTCAATGTAGACCAAAAAATCTTGGTGTAAAGGAGTAGTCCACCTTAAATGTAGAGCTAAAGGATGGTTTGGAGTAATATTCTACTCTAAAATCTTCCAATGTAGACCTAAAAGGTTGATCTGATGGTATATTCTAGTCAACATCTTGGAACATTTACCTAAAAGGTTGGTTTAATGGTATATTCCCAGAAGAACCCTTGAACATTGGGCTTAATGGTATATTCCACCCAAAATACTTGTACATATACGAAGAAGTCAGTGTAAAGGAAATGTAGACCTAAAAGGATTGTTTAAAGGAATATATAAATGATTATTTTCATTATTTAATCATCTGTTATCAGTCAGAACCTTGGCAAACTTATTTTCATCAGTTTTTCAGTGGAAGTCACAAATAAAGGCGCTCTTGGTTTTTCCCGGCGTTACTGAGTCCAAAGCTGCTGTTTCAACACGGAACGTTCACATGCATCCACAAACCTCTCAGCACTAAAAGACCCACAGACAGGCGGCCGGCTGGGCCGAGGCTCGGTGGCGTCCTCAGACCCACAAGTCGGGGAGTCGCTGAACTTGTTGGTCCAGTTTGAAGGCCTCCATGTGGTCCAGTAGAAGTCCACGTAGTCGGTGTTGGCTTTGAACCACAGCGACTGGCCGCCATCAGGTGGACCGGCTCGTCCTCGTAGGGCTCCTCCTGTAGCCTTGAGGGAACCACAGGAACATTCAGTAGCTGTTGGAGTTCTTCCTGTCAGGTTCGTGGTAGAACGGCTCTGAAGTATCTTGTACTTGTCTTATCTGGAACAATCTAACAGCCTAAACTGTTAACAGCGGTGTAAAGAAGCAAACACACAGGCATAGATTAGGACTCAAACTAGATTTATTTTAGAAAACAAATCAGCTTAGAGGCATTTGTTCACACGTGGCTGAATAGGAGGCCGTCCAATGAGATTTGAGGTCTTCACTCTGTAGGTTGTTTGTTCGGTGAGACTCTTGGACCTCCATCAGCTGACATGGATGTTTGATGGTCTTCTTCTCTAGTGCCAGATGATTCATCCATGAATTCAGCAGCTACAGACTGAAATGAAGCTCATGCTGCCGTTATTGAATTCCTGTTCCAGATCAAATGTTCAGAGCTCACCTTGAATGCAGCCGTCTGCTGTCTGATAGTTTTTCTCATTGTAGTCTTCAATAAAGTCTTGGGATGTGGAAGGATGTGGTGAGACTCTTTCTCAGTCGCTGCAGACGTCCCTCATTGTGCATCTCCAGAGAAGAAACAGAAAAACTGGTCACTGCTTCAGCATCACAAACACTCTCCAGCACTGTTCCCTCTAAGCTGTGCATGTGCGCAATTGCGCACTGCTGACACGGTCTCCGCGCACAGAAAATCTGCGCTGCGCACAAAAAAAAATCCAACCTAAATTGTAAATAAAATAAACACGTAACAATTCATTCTGTGCCATTTTTCAATGTGAGTCAGTGAGCGACCGGTGACTGGCTGCTGCAGCCAATGATGCGATTCACATACGTATTTACCATAGACTGTATATAATGGTATTTACGCAGCTAATCAACGTCAGGCGTCCTTATGTGCAGCCACTGTTGTTCTCATAGATATGAATGAGTAGATAGGACACGCCCCTTTGAGCTGCATGCTATGGCGAGGCTAAGCTAGTGGGGGCAAAGTTTCAGTGCATTCCGTTGATGGAGACAGCGTGAAAACAGAAACGAGTATGCCGGCTCACTGTGCTGCATACAGTTACACACTGCGTCATACGATTGAGACAGTCTGAGGACTGAAATGTTTGAAGAAACAACTTGATGTTTTCATTTCAGACTAGAAAACGCTTCAAGACCTTTATCTGTTTTTGCTCTTTTTGATTGTTTTATTGTCTCTTCTGTTTAATTTGATCTTCTAAAGTCTAACTGGTGTCTTTTGAAATGTTTCGTCTTTAGTTTGATTCTTCTTAAACGTTTAGTTTTGCTCTTTTCTCACCTTTTATTCTTTTCTAATGTCTGATTTGATTTCCAAATGTTTTGTCTTTTTAATGTTTGTTTTTTTAAATGCTTTATCGGCTTGTTTGAGTTTCTTTTTCTTTCCCAATATTTAATGTTTCGATTAAATCTTTAAGGTTTTTCTTTTTAAATGTTTTACCACCTTTTAATGTTTAATTTTCTTTTTAAATGCTTCATTGTATTTTCTGTGTAATTCCTATTTCTGTGTAATTTCCTATTTAAGATGTAATTTTCTAATTAAACATTTAATTTGTAATTAAATGTTTTGTCTTTTTAAAGGTTTAATAATCTAATTAAATGTTTTGTCTTTTTAAAGGTTTAATGATCCAATTAAATGTTTTGCATTTTTTAAAATGTTTAACATTCTTCTTGTTTAATTGTATTTTTTAAATGTTTAATTCTGGAAAATATTTTATCTGTAATTTTGAATATTTGTATTTTAAAACAAACATTTAAGAAACATGAGAACAGAGAGAATCCAACCAGTAGGTCACAGTTTATCATCCCCCAGTCATCTCCTGAAGTCCATATGGTGAGAGACATCAGTATCTGGTTGTTCATTTACCAGAGGATGCTTATAATCATGCTGATGTGGTCTGTACTCTACAATATTTTAGTGACTCAATAAATGCCTAAGTCAATCCGCCCGGCCAGCAGGCAGATGGGTCCCCCCACATTAGAGCCGGGTTCTGCTCGAGGTTTTTTTCCCTGTTAAAAGGGTGTTTTCCTTGCCACTGTCGCCTTTTGGCTTGCTCTGGGGGTCAGGCATATTGGTTCTGTAAAGCGTCTCAAGACAATTTGACTGTAATTGGTGCTATATAAATAAAATTGAATTGAATTGTTTTATTTAAAATGCTTTTTAGTTTTTAATAAACATTTAACAGCCTATATGTAATCAATAAATGGCCTTTGCATATCTTAAGAAAAATTCACTCAGAACTCTGATATGTTAACAGTACTAAATAAATCAATAAATACATGCATACACACAAAAATAAGTTAATACATTAACTGTGTTAAGATAAGATTTAGATTTAAAAAAAAGTTGTTTATGTTTTTGCAGAATCCAGTATTACTCACTGGTTGGTCATTACATTTTGTTAGTTTGATTTCACTGTTTAAAATGATGCCACCTCTTTTCAGACAGAACCTGTGATAATAAAACAATACAAAATTTTTAGGTCCGTGTTAATAAAGCACTTAAAGCTTTAAGTATGGCTAAATGCTTTTTTCAAAATTAAATATATCACTCCATAGGTGGTAGTGGCCCCAAGTTCAGTAAAGTTGGAAAGATATTCAGATTCACACTTCTAGCATCAATAACTCGTTAGATATAGGTTGTCAAAACATAAACGGTGCCTCTTTCCCACCGTTGTAAGGTAGACAATGTGCTACAAGCCCAGTTTTATCAAAAGTAGCTGTCTTTCAAGCTACAGGAATAACATTGGTGTCTATGGAGTGAACAGGGTCCGTCTGCAATTTGCAAAACCGCTGCAACAGTAAAGAGAGACAAATATTCAATAACTTCACTCTTATACATTGTAGTGTCACTAAAATCACTGCAGCCTTCAACTGGCTCCTGTTGACAAAGTGTTTTAACAGAAATGTAAATGCTGTAATTTGATTCTTTTAATGAACCATGTAACTTGAATGGATGTGATGCTGGTGTGACCACAGTGCACACGTCTGATGTTGCTCACAGTGGTCCAAGGGACGCTCAGGGAGTTTGTGTGTTTGCTCAGACTCAGGAAAAATTACAGGGAACATTGCTCTCCAGCACTGAGAGTGTTTTAGGAATTCATTCATTGTGTTGTGAACTTTGAAGGAGCAGAAACTTTACAGCTGCCAAAGATATGAGCTCCAATTCTGGATGTTTTAGGAAATGAAGTTCATCAAATGAACACTTGATTTTTGCTGATAACGCTCATTAAATTACTGAAGAAATCTAACATAAAAACCTGTAAACTCTCAGGCAGCTTTTGTTAAAGTTTGTCTATAATTCTATCATCATGTTCTGGAACCAGGACTCTGCAGAAGTTCCTTCAATCAGATACTTGTGTGTTTCTATTTGAGGCCTCAGGTTTGAACATACAGCAGAGGATTAGAAAGGAGTGATTTTAATATTTAAATCAGTCCAGTAAATGTTTGGCGTGAAAATTATTAAAATTTTGATTTAGATAGATTTATGTCAAAGAATATTGTAGAGTCTCACTTAAATATATCCAAATGAGTTCAGTGTATTTACATTTTATAGAATATTTGATTTCTTAATCTTAATACTGTAGATTCTGACCCTAAATATTATAATAATGATGTAAATCTAAATAATAAATAATATTGTAGTGCAGAGACATTAAATTTAATCAGTTAAACTTACATAATAAATATCACTGTACAATCTTAACCTGAACATTCATATTATTGAGGTAAATTTACATATATCATGATATTCTAGTCTTAACTGGAATATGTCTAACATTAATCTTTTTGTATTGTGCTGATAAAAAACAATAACCCGACTTTCAGATAATATTTATTCATTGTGTATTGGCTAGTACAGAAATATTAGTACAGAATAATATCTCTTGTTTTATGTGTGATAATTGGCAGTAAACATTCTAAGAAGTGGAAATTGACAGGGTTGTAATAGTGCTGTTCTTGCACAATATTTGTCACTTAATTGCCCTCAGGATGCTGTCGTTGAGCTACCAGTTTTACAGAACAGGCAGATGTTGCAGCTAATGATGTTGTAATTCACATAAACAAGGAAACAAGTCCATCATAATTTGAATAACAGTCCAAAATGAAAAGGTCATATACAGCTTTCCTATTGGGTTAAAGAGCCAAAAAAAAAAAAAAAACATGAAAAAAAACTTTGTAAAAGCGAGAGGTCGGTAGCAGCTTTAAAACTTACAACCCCCCCCAAAATATCTGTTGTACCCCCCGTGCCCCCCGCCCCCCACTAAAATTAATCTGGATCCGCCCGTCTGACATGAAAGCTGGGATCGTTCTGCAGTTACTGTCCTCAACAAGCAGCAGGTGGCGCTGTGAGCTCCTCCCCTTCCCAAAGCACAGGAGGTCAGTCTAGTGACCTGCAGCATCCCACTGTCTAATTAGAGGAGACCCACATCACTCCATGTCCAGACGGCAGATGAATCAAAGTCTCTGCAGATACCATCCTGCTTACAGAGCGGGATGGAAATGAAAATGTTTCTTCACCGTCACACTAAAATAAATCACTGCATTTAGCCTCTAGTTCAGAAACATATTTTGGGTATTTTAAACTCACTTTTTCTCTCCCACAATGTTGATTACAATTACATGCAAACGGGAAATTATGCAAATTAGGCGATGACATCATTTAGCGACTTCTAGTGACTTTTAGGACAGCCAATAGCTACTTTCCTTACTGAGGAGTTGGCAACACTGGTCAAAACATAAACGATGCCTCTTTCCCATCGTTGTAAGGTAGACAATGTGCTACAAGCCCAGTTTTATCAACAGTAGCTGTCTTTGAAGCTGCACGAATACCACTGATGTCTATGGAGTGAACAGGGACCGTGTGCAAATTGCAAAACTGCTGCAACAGCAAAGAGAGACACAAATATTCAATAGCTTCTCTCTGATACACTGTCGTGTCACCAAAATCACTGCAGCCTTCAACTGGTTCCTGTTGACACCAATGTTATTTCTGCAGCTTGAAAGACAGCTACTGTTAATAAAACTAGGATTGTAGCACATTGTCTACCTTACAGCGATGGAAAAGAGGCATCGTTTATAATGAGTTATTGATAGTGGAATTCTGAATCTGTGAATATCTTTCCGATTTTACTGAACTGTGGCCCCAAGGAGCCGTGGTGGGCGTCCTTTATTTTCATTTCTGAAAGGTGGCAACCCTACTGCTCTGTGACTTAACTGCATTTTTGGGCGCATAAATCACACTTCCACCCATTTGTGCGTTTATAAAATTTTTACTCAACTACCCAGCTGCAGAACGTGCTGTCTGTATGACCTCATTACTGTGCTAGCGCGGCTAACACTGTATTAGCGCGGCTAGCGCGGCTAACGCTGTGATAGCGCTGAGCTAGCGTTGTATTAGCGCGGCTAACGCTGTGATAGCGCTGTGCTAGCGCTGTGCTAGCGTTATATTAGCGCGGCTAACGCTGTGCTTGCGCTCTATTAGCGCGGCTAACGTTGTGCTAGCGCAGCTAACGGCATGCATTACAGCTAACTGACTCTCACAAAAACAAACCATATACAGGACAAAAAGGATTAATACACTCACTGAAGCGCCGTCGTTCATGCTGGTAGCCGTGGTTGACCCCGGTGTTGTGAGGTGAACCGTCTACGTCACATGACCGGAGGAGCGCCACGTGATTGGCTGGGCGTTGGTTCGATTTTGGCCAGGATCGATTGTTTACGCCTGAGTCCCCCAGATGTGAACAGCGAATTTTTTGACAGCGAATTTTTTAACATTGAATTTTTTGATGGCGAATTTTGAACACTGAATTTTTTGATGGCGAATTTTGAACATTTAATTTTTTGATGGTGAATTTTGAACACATCGAATTTTTTTGATGGCGAATTTTGAAGACATTGAATTTTTAACTGGTTTTTAGAATTTTGATGAGCTAAATTCAGGCATAAAAAAATTCACATACGAAATTTTGATGCAAAAAAATTCAAAGTAAGAAATTCAGCAGCTTTTAAAATTCAGAATCTGATGAGTCTGATTTGCTTCCATACATAGGAGAGTTAGGGAGGCGATACAGCAGTATCAAGCCGAAGACAAGAGGATACAAACTAGACGACGTACGAGGGTAAGCTAATGCTAGTTCGCTACAGTTAACGTATATCAGTCCTGTGTACAACCCTGTAGTGGCTGCAATTTACTGCTATTAGGTACCAAAATATGTATGCTGTGTATGTGTTTCAGATGGCTCTCTTGTTGCGAAATTATCGCTGCAAACCGTCGGTCTGGGCATTCAACCAAGCCTCCCTGTGGTGGGATTTCATTGTTCCTGCCTTCACGAACGTGCAGTGGGTGCAGAACTTCAGGATGTTTGAAGAAACGTTGGACTTCCTGTGCATCAAATTGCGTCCAGTTATGGAGCGACAAAACACCACTTTCCGAGACTGTGTGCCCCTAAAGAAGAGAGCGGCTATTGCACTGTGGAAGCTTGCTACTGCCTCAGGGTACAGGAGTATTGGCCATCTCTTTGGAGTCGGCATCACAACTGTATACAGGTGTGTGCAGGAGTTTTGTGCTGCAGCAGAAACATTGCTGGTGCCAGAACTAATCCGGTTTCCTGACGAAGAGAGGTTCAGAGAAATGGCTGTCCATATTGAGAACAGAGGTGGGGACTCCCACACTGTGTGGGTGCTATTGATGGCTCTCACATACCCATCATAGCACCACAAAACTACCATACTATTTCAATCATAAAGGCTGGCACTCCATAATCCTTCAAGGTGTTGTTGATGGAAAGGGAAAGTTGTGGAATGTGTTTACTGGACTGCCAGGGAGCTTGCATGATGCTGGGGTTCTGAGACTGTCCACACTTTGGAAGTTAGCCAGCCAGGGAAACCTCTTCTGGTGACTGCTGGCTATTACATCCTGGGAGACTCGACTTACCCCTTGCAAGACTGACTCTTGAAGCCATTCCATGACACTGGATGACTGACAACAGAACAGCTTATGTTCAACCAAAAATTTAGTCGAACACTGGTGGTTGAAAATGCTTTTGGCAGGCTGAAGGGACAGTGGCATTGCGTTTTGAAAAGGAATGACTGTGACATCCAGCTGGTGAAGTCGATGGTGCTGACTTGCTGTGCTCTGCATAATCTGTGTGAAGATCATGGGGAGACTTATGAGACTTCATGGGACATACCTGAAGCAGCAGCAGAACAAGGTGTAGAGGAGGGGGGCAGAGATGTACGGGATGGACTGATGCAGTACTTGACATGCAAAAGCTAAAAGATATTCTTGTTATACTTATGCTTTTGCACTGAACAAACTGTTAGAAAAGAAACTAACCTCAACCCTGTTTTCCTAGTGTCATTTTACACCATTACTAGGTATTAGCCTACAACATCCTCCCCAGTTCACACTTCACATTTACATTTTAGAGTCATATTTTTATCACTAGCATATTTTTTTTAACATACTGGTAAAGACACTAGGCTATGCCATGTACCTTCAAAGTCAGGTAACTACTGTTGCATATTGGATGCAACGTTAGCTAACTAGCTAACCCTACCTGACATTATTAACATAAAGCTGTGCAGTGGAACAGCTAAACAAAGCCAGGAGGCCACAACACATTAAATTACAATATTAAGAAAGGCTGCAGATATATTAATGTTAACTGGCAAATGTTATATTGATTTTAATAGTTAGCTAGGAGGCATCAAGTAAAAACACGGCTGATTTGAATTGGTAAACATTAAATTCAAATACGACTGAAATCCCAGATTGCATTTTTACACTTATATGAGCTGCCATAAAATCCATCCTAGCAATGTGTGAACCTCTGACTGCAAGACAAGGATCTAGAAGGTTTGACAATGCACAAGTAAGACAATGTATGAACCAACAGCTGGGTAAGCAGGGAAAAAAGAAATGAAACAGTTCTTTTTCAGCCCTGGCTGAAAATGCACTCCTGTGCTATTGCCATGGGGGTGTTCTAGGTCTGTAAACCTGCTAATTCATGCTTTCTGCAACCACATGTCTGCAATTGTCTGTGTGATGTAAATCTTGTCCTCCAGTTTTACAGTATCCCCTCTGTAGACATCCATGTGCAACCCAAAATGTGTGACCGCCTGGACTGTCCACACGTTCTAGGAAAACAAGTAGTGATTGAAGCCTATGCTTGCAATGAGGAGAAGCTGTAAGAGAAGATTCAGCATCATCCACACCTTGTTAATTCAATATTCCCTGAGTTGTAAATGAAGAAGTCACTGTCGATCTTTGGACGAGTTATGATTCGTACATGCTTTCCATCGTTGCAGTAGGAAGTTCCCAATTTGCCAGACGCATTACTAAAGTGTGCTACAAGTAGCTGCTACATCCCGTGAAAAGTGCAAAGTCACAGCTGCACACTTTCAAACTGTGCATCAGTCTGTGGATACAAATGTGGAAAGCAAGAGTTGCCCTTAGGTCTGTGGTAGGTCTTTGTTCACGTGAGCACCAGAACCCAAGGTTTCCCAGCAGACTGTTGTTTTCTAATGAGATGATCAGTGTTTAGACATGAACTTTGCCTGTCAAAGGTTAATGTTGTGGTTAACGTATTCTAGAATTATGTGTTGCACTTTCATTACGAAGTTTGACTGTCACATAAATTTTGCTTAAATTCTTATGTTTAATAATTTATAATTGTGAATGAAATTCTGTATTATTCAAAGATGTATTGATCCTGTTTACATTCGCAATGGTATACATAGCAAGAGCAAACTAAACACGTCCTAGGGTTCATGTCAAGGACTACATTGCAAAAGCATAACCCTGATGAGACAGTTAAGCCCCTTTCACACTAATTTTTATTAATCTTGTGACTTCTGAACTTGTCAGTGTCATTTCCAAATGAGCACAGAGGTCACTTTTTTTTTACAAGCTGCTGCAGCAATCAACAATACTTCACTTACAGCACAAGTTGTACTATATTCCATCAAAACAGTTTGTGTGCCCAAATCAAAAAACGCCTTCACTTTGCTTTACAATTTAACATCTATTAGGCTATAAAATGAAAGGTCATACACAACATGCTTGATAAATTTGTACTCGTCACTAATAAATGTAATTTTTTTTAACAAAACCTTAAGAGAAGTTGAAATTCATAGAATAGAATAGAATACAATAGAATACAATAGAATACAACAGAATAGAAATACTTTCTTGATTCCCAAGGGGAAATTCTGTTGTTACAGTAGCAAGCAGAATGAGTGAAGTGACCATGACCACAAATATAAATAAAAACAAAATAAAAATGAATTTGCAGAAATATTCAGGACAGATAGATAGATAGATAGATAGATAGATAGATAGATAGATAGATAGATAGATAGATAGATAGATAGATAGATAGATAGATAGATAGATAGATAGATAGATAGATAGATAGATAGATGCATTTAAAGTGCCAAATGCTCAAATATACTGTCGTAAAATTAAATATACAATTGAATGAGGAAATTAAAATGTCCTGTTAACAGCTTGTTGCTTCCTGCTGTTTGTAGAAGTCGTTGTTCATTACTGCATTATTTCGTATTATGCGTCACGTGATGCACTCTCCAATCTCAAGTGAATGTCAACGATCACATGCTGCTGTGGTTGATTTATTTGCAGTATTTATGAATCACAAGTCTGAAATGAATAATTCACAATTTCCTATGCTGCTTGTCGAGTTTAAGAACGTAAAAGCTGATCAAGTAAATGTTTAAAAACATATTAAATGCCCCCATGAAGGTAAAACAGTCAGGTTCTGCTTTCACTGGGGGCGCTCCCGTGCGGCTCACGCGCTCCTCGGGGCCGCGCAGCAGCAGCAACACTTGTCAGCAGATCACATGATATGACAAAGCAGCTAGCTGCTTCCTGTGTAGACTGCTAACCGAGTCACATCCAGACAGCAGCACAGACCGAGACTACCGTGTCATCCAAGATGCTGGCCCTCATAAACAGGCTCCTGGACTGGTTCAGGTCCCTCTTTTGGAAGGAGGAGATGGAGCTGACATTAGTGGGGCTTCAGTACTCCGGAAAAACCACATTCGTCAACGTGATTGCAGTAAGTAGCCAACGTTAGCAAAGACGCACAGTCAGTGTGGGCCCCGGCTACTACCTGGGAGAGGTTGTGGACAGAGGTGTCTGACAGATTAGGTCCAGTCGCAGCAACGTTTCCATGCTAATGTCGTAAATGTTAGGCGACATGACTGCACACAAGGGTTGTTTCGATGGCATAAAAAGTGCAAATATCCCCGTGGGGCTAACGCCTTTAGTGATTTTACTTAGTTGTTTAGCTAGCAGGAGTGACGGAGTTCTTGGTATGACTGTGCGCTAACTTGTGAAACCGGTCATGTGAACGGACTTGTTGGTCCTTTGTAATAGCTACCGGTGTGTCAACATAAACGGTATGTCGAAAACACAGACCACTCCTTCATTTTCAAAACGGGCATGTTGCCGACTTCTCGTAGCTAGTGGGGTGTACTGGAGGAGACGACGTCTGGGCCAGTCACGGCTACAGGCTGCTAGCTCTCTATACCACAAGAATTCATAATAAACGCAGATAGATTTGCTATTGTGTACCCAACTCATAGTGCTGAGTGCAATGTTGTTGCTGTCCTCTATTTATGTTTCCTTCTGACCCAAATTCTCCTCTGTTTACGTCTAGATTTATGGCATGTTGTCATCCAACTTCCACTCTTCAAGTTGTAATGGTTCATGCTGATTGCCCTCTTTATTGGACCTGTATGTTGTTGTGTTTAGCTGGTGTTTTCGCTTTGACTGTGTATGTGGGAAATCTAGGTGACAGGCCGTATTGTATTCTTAAGATGGGGTCAAGTCCACAGCCACAGTACTTCAAGTTCCCCTTTCTCACACAAGAGAATGCATCTTTTTTCCTGTCGAGATTATGCCAAGTGATCTGTTTTGAAGTTTGACCAAAGCTGCCCTCCCCTTCAGAAAATCAAGGCAGGACAGTTAAGCTGGTAACAGGCCAGAAGTGAGCAATATAACCAAGGCTGTTAAAAAATATCTGGCATGTTTTAGTTTTTCAAATATCTTGTGCCTATTGAAACCATTTAAGCTTGTGGAATGTTTGGTTACGACACACTTGCTAATAGAAAGCTTGATTATGACCCTAAGTGTATTAGTACATAGTTAAGCTTTTTGTTTGAGAGGGTCTGTTCTCCGGCACACTTAGTTTAAAGTGATATAATGGATGCTATATCAAAGTGCCAAGTCATAGTAGTGCCCAGAGCTTGTAGGTTCAAAAGTAATCAGACACTTGCCTACAAAGTTGAGTGTTACGCTTTAGATGTATGTTAAAGCTGTGTCACTGAACAACCACTACAACTCCAAATCATCAATCCCTACCACTGAGCCCCTGTCTATACTGTATAATTACATACCTGTTGAAGTTTTCATTTCAGCAGTGTTGCTTCATTGCAATTCAGATTCATTGGAATTGACACAATTTGCACTACAATTTTGGTTCACTTTCAGACTCTAACACGCTTATTTTCCCCTCTTTAAACTGTGGCCTTTGCTTAAATGCTTATTTTTATCTTCTTTGGGGTGTGTCTAAGTACTAAAAAACATAAAAATGAGTTTGATTTCTTGTTTGTGTACATATACTTGGCCAGTAAAGCTGGTTCTCACCTGCCAGTATGAAAAGTAAAGAGGTGATGATGCAAGTGAGGAAGATAATGAGTCTCAAAAGCATACATTTTTCAGAGAGCTATCAATTGATGACTGCTACACTATTTGATTGTAGAGCATGTCAAGACTATACTGTCCAGGATGCAGGCGTACATGTCTCCTTATCAATGACAAGAGAGGATTTCCTGACCAGAGATTAGATGACTCAAGGCCACGTACAAAACTCTGGTAACCTTTCAAAACTGAAAGGCCAAGTGGAGCTGTAGGGCAAAGTTCAACCTCTGCCAAATCGATGCAAAGTGTGGAGAGACAAAAGTAACAGCTCATGAGCCAAAGCATATCACCTCATCTGTCAAACATGGTGGTGCTGTCATGTCTCGTACATGTATGACTGCTGATGGAACTGACCCACTGGCATCTGTTGATGATTTCAGCACTGACAGACGCACCATGATGGCTGCAGTTTACAGGAGCTCAGATTTAACCAAATTTATCAAAATTCACTCGACCACATTTTGTCATTCGACAAGACAGTGATCCTACACGTACGGCCAAAGCAACCACAGGGCTTTTCATGGTGAGGGAGGTGGAATATCCTCGACTGGCTGAGTCACTAACCTGATCTCAATCTGAGTAACAATCACGAGATGAAGGTGACTGCAGTGAAGGTGTGGGTGTGAGCATCACCAGGGAACACACAAAGCATTTACTGTCAACAATGAGTAAAAGACTTAAAGCAGTCATTGAGTGCAAATGATTGTTCCAAAAATATTAAAAATGTTGAATTTGTATGACTTCATGTGTGTCTGTACAATCACTCTTGAACCCCTAAGCTTTGTTTTCGTTGTATTACACAGGCTACACCTCCCACACAGTTCTTTCTATATTCATGTAGACCCACTCAAATTACCACCTGAGACTTTGCACTTTAATGTAGTATCCGTTGCTGTATTTCATGTTGACTGTGATGAAGCACAGATTTTGGAAAACAAAAGATGTGAAGATTGTATTCTGATGCATTGATGGCCTCATCTAAACATGATTCATGAAGTAAAATGACAAATATTCAGTTAGAAAAAAAACAACCTTGTAATCAAATCATGTCTTAATTTACTCATGCGCAGAAATGATTCACATCCACAATGCTTTTCATGTGACTGTTGTGTCAGATGAAAGTAATTTGCTAACATGCCACCTTTTGTCTTATATTTGTCATGTGCAGTCAGGACAGTTCAGTGAAGACATGATTCCTACGGTGGGGTTCAACATGCGGAAGGTCACTAAAGGCAATGTGACAATAAAGGTAAGCCAACAACGAGGCTTAATAGCTGCTTGCTTTCATTGTCTCACCAAAATCAATTTTGCACTGCACAGCGCTGTATATTCTGCACTCCACAGCAGTAATGGCCCAGTGATTAGTTTCTGAAGGACGTTAAACATTACAGAGGGTTTTATTTTTTGCTTCTGACTTGATTGTGTGCTCTCTTGCGCTCAGATATGGGACATAGGTGGACAGCCCCGTTTCAGAAGCATGTGGGAGCGCTACTGTAGAGGAGTCAATGCTATTGTGTAAGTTTGCTGACGTAAGAGTACAGCATGTTGCCTTTGTGGCTGAAAACTGGAAAAGCCAAACTAAATTTACACCATTAACATGTAATAATGCATTTGTGGTCTATTTTCAGTCGACATGCAGTAATTTTTTTGTTTCTCTATGTAGTTACATGGTGGATGCAGCAGACCGAGAGAAGATAGAAGCTTCCAGAAACGAACTGCACAACCTTTTAGACAAACCACAACTACAAGGAATTCCTGTAAGAAGCCGCTTGTCATCTTAAGACCAAAACGCTCTTGATTTTTACAGTATCTACTTGATCATGGTATTGATTTCTGAGGGTCCAGTGATTCTGGTCACAAACCGTGATTAAACTCATAATTAGCAATCACTCCAGCCCATTAGTTGCAGTGAGTCAGGCTTGATGACGTTACACTAAGTGGTCATTTGAACCCAAGCCAGGATGCTTTTTAATGAGCTGACAGGATAATTGGCTTGACAGAGTCTGACGTGCTAAATTGATAGGCTTCCTCCTGCTCTGCCATGACACACACACAAGCAGTTTATTTTGTCTGAATTGTAAGAACTCTGGGATTTGTCAGGCATGCGGTTGAGAGGAATCCTTTAAAATGTGTAATTGCATTGTGATAGTGCTGATACATTGCTGCACTGGATATTGATCAGCCCTGTCTATTTCTTGTCTCATTTTTAGGTTCTAGTCCTTGGAAACAAACGAGACCTCCCCAACGCACTCGATGAGAAGCAGCTCATTGAAAAAATGTGAGGAATATTGTTGTTTTTTTTTGTTGTTGTTGTTTAATAATCCTGTTAAAACAAACATTTGGTGGTTGCATAAAGCTAACCTACTTTATATGATACATCAAGTGGCTTTACCTGTGGCTGGTCTGTTTATTAGATTAGAAACATCCATTTGACATAAGAAATGCTTGAATAATGTGTCTTGTTGCACAATATGTGCCCAGCAGTATCTGAATATTTAAATCTGCAACGTTAACCCTTGGCTGATAGTTACACAACAGTCTTTTTTTTTTTTTTTTTTTTCTTTTTCTTTTTTGTCTGCATTTGTTCTCATTGTTTAACTCCACAAAAGGGGAGTCAACATTATATGAGATTGATGCATATTTTAGTCTTGCAACCAAATATTTTAATATTTAGTGCATGTGTGTGACCATCACCGGCCCTCCCTGAAAGCTAAGCAGACCTTCTTTATTAGAATTCCCTATTATAAGCCAGGGAGGGCAGTGCTACACCTCAGTGATGTGTGGGGGAAACAAAGACTGGACAGGACGAACAGGACGAACAGGATGAACAGGGATAGAAAATAACAGGCGTTGCTATTGCAATTAAAGATTGTAAGGTGGTGTGTTATGCCCAACTACTAACTGTCCATCAATAGAAAAAAAAAATAAAAATTTGAAAAAAGAAAAGAAAACCAAACCAACACAAAAGAAAAAGAGATTCAATAATAAATGAACAAACGGTACTGAGCACCATAATTGTGTGTGTCTTGATAGTATAGAATAGAATAGAATAGGCCAGAAGAGGATGCTAGTGCGAGAGAGAATGAGTTTAGGGTAGAGACTGGAGAGATTCTCAGCACATTCTGGCGGGACCCATCATTTGCTGAAATGGGACTCGGCAGTAGCTGGCGAGACCTGATCAAACATGCAAGTGTGAAGAACCCCGAAGCCCAGAACAGCAATCACGGCAAGGCAGGGCCAAGCCAACAGGGCACCTCCCCCCCCAGGCAGTAGGAGCCACAGGGTGGCACCCCCAGAGAGCCACCGGGGCCACCGTGAACGACGAGGACCCAGAGAACAAGAGGGAGCAGCTACCGACACCCCCAGCGCGCCCAGACCGACCCAGGCGGCCCGGGGCACGAGGACCCACCCGCCACCCAAACCCCAACCCCGCCCACCCCAGCCCCCACCGAACCCCCCACCCCACCACCCGACCCGCCCACCCCCATCCCCTCTCCCTCCCCCGAGGGGGCCAACGGCCCCACACAGCCAGGAAGCCAGACACAGGGGCCGAGCGGCCCACCGAAGGGGCGGCAACCAGCCCATCACAAGGCAGGCCACCACCGGGAGCCGGCCAGAGGAAATCGGAGCCGGGACCCGATGCGAGTCCAGAGAGTAAAAATGGACAGTGTGGTGGGGCCCGGCGACGCCGACAGGGAGGCACCCCGCATACCCCCCGCACCAGGCCCCAGGCGAGCGCAGTACACCCAGGGCCCCCACCCCCCGCAATGCGCCCTGACAACCCACCGGGACAGAGCCACCACATGCCACCAGCCCGCAGCACAGCCACAGCGCCCACCAAGACGGCCAATCCAGCCCCCGCAGCCCACCAAGAGCCATCGCACCTGCCCGGACCCGTCGGGCACGCAGGAGAACCCCCCCCGACCACAGCCCCCAGGTCCCGGGGACCCCCCAGCCACAGCAACATGGATGATGGTCCACCCCCGCCACCCCATAGCCATAAGGGGGCCGGGTCCCACCAGCGAGGCCATATTAGTGAAATCCCCCAATTACTCCCTATTAATATGTCTCCCGATCCCAGACTGGAGACATTATCCCTGCACCGTGATAGTGTAACCCTGAGTGTCATGTGGTGCATTAAAAGTGGGGAGGCTGGGCGAGGCGTCCAGGGGGCAGGCCAGAGGACCACAGAGGATGGCTACTCTGCAGCCTACCCTGGCCCAAGTTCCCCGAGCCGTCCCAGACCTACCCCCAAGGTGTGAGTGTGTGTGGTGCATTAAAAAGAAGTTACACAACAGTCTGACATTATGAGTGGATGTAATGTTTTTAAATAGGAGGCCTGTTCTTACTTACAGAGTGAATGTTTTCCACTTCCCTTTGCAGGAACCTATCTGCCATTCAGGACCGAGAGATCTGCTGCTACTCTGTCTCCTGCAAAGAGAAAGACAACATAGGTAAATATCTGAATGGTGCTTAATAGAGCAAAATTACAAGTCAGGCCAGGATAACTTCAGTAAATCAGGAAATTCTGTTGTTGCATAGTGACCATGATAACTCATCCACCTAGACTAGCCAACAACCAGTCAGGCCAGTTTCCAGGGTTCAGCAGTGTTGTGATTAATCAGCCAATCTGTGGTATCAGCACAGTGTTGCACACAACTTGTGTGGTTTTAAAGTAAAGTATGCTTAATACAAAAAAAGATGTACATGCCTATAAATCTGTTATAATACAAGATGAGCATACTTCTGTTTTACTGTTTTCACACATTTGTTGCACATGCAAACCCTACGCAACATGCTATAGCGTCAATAGCCTATTTCACCATTCTAAGTTTTGTTATTTAATGTCATGTTGTAGCATATGTTCATTTTCTTCCATTTTGTGCATGTTATTTGACCTTTGAGAACTTGTAAGACCAGTAAAATAACTTGACAAGGCAAAGAAAATTCATGTACTTCAGACTCGAGCCAGGACAACATTGCTGCAGAGCTCTGTAACAAACTGAGCTAAATTCATAGTGGAAGAATGAACTGCTTTCTACAGTCTATCTGACGCGGACATGAAACAAAACAAAACTATGTGAACCTGTTGAGATTATAGATGTATTAAATGTTTCTCCCCGCCTACAGATATCACACTGCAGTGGCTCATCCAGCATTCAAAGTCACGGAGAAGCTGAAAGTGAAGCCCTGGTCGCAGCTCTGGCCTCAGCCCCCTTATGGTCATGGGTCCTCGACAGTCATCCCTTCCACTGCCTCTGTGAAGTAATCCAGCTCTCTCTGCTCACTACCGTCGCCACCTGCACCACCCAGTACACTACCATAGATGTGTAGCCCCTGTACAGCACTACCACCACCCCAAACAATCTGGAGTCTTGAAAAGTTGTCTCACTACTGTGCTAGAAGGTGGATTGTCCATACCCATCATGCCTTATCGCTCATCATTACGGACACGCTCTGCGTCCGTGCACATCATGGGTTTTTTTTTTTTCTTTTTTCTTTTTTTAATGGTTTCCAGGAATCTAATGATATTGTGGTGTACTGTTCCCCAGCTACACTAGGATGGAGCTCCTCTAATCCCACAATCAAACATCTGTTCTGTTGCCTGTCAACATTTGGTGTTTACGTGGCATTGTGTGATTGTAGTTTTTAAGTTATTTGCCAAATGACGATGGTTGCTTGTGCTAATGCCTTCAATTCCTGATAAACTCTTAGCAATGTAGCCTGCATTTTATTTGCTGGCGTATGGAAGTGTCTGTTTTATTAAGTGACTTGAATCAAAGTTTACACATAACATAAAGATCAATAGAAGGTAAGACTCTGAGTGGCTGTTGCATCTGAGGCAAAAATCCTAAGCAAAGTTTTAAGTGCCTTCGGCTAAGAGAGCGTCCCAATCAGACAGTTATTGCCCAACGCAGTTTGTATCCCACTATTTTAAATAAACTCTTGGTACAGTCATGGCATAAATCCTTTGATTATACTTAACACCACCTCTTGGCAATCTCATGTTATGCTTTGTAATCACATAAATGCATTATTATATCTGAGAAACAGTAAAGACAGTACTGTACCAATGATGAAGAATGAGCAATGAAGAAATGGGTGATAGGCGAATGAGAAAATGTTACATTGTGTTTGGCTGCTGGGTAATTTGAATGCTGTTTCACTTTGTAGCTTGTGACTTCTTCTGTATGTAGCTTTTGGGCTAACTTCTGCTTGCAGGGCTTTAAAAAAAAAGAAAAAGTCTGAAAGCAGTATGAATGTGTCCAAGTGTCTCATAGTTGTTTTGTGTTTGCTTGGGTTGGATAACAGAAAGCCAGTGTTGGTCATGATGAATGAGCTTACAGAGAACAGAGGACAGTCCGTTAGTTTAAAGCGCTGGATGCCTGATGTCATCTGTGCTTTGCCAGTTGCCACTCCCTTATCTGAATCCTGATGTCTTTTTGTAAAAGCCTTAGCAGTCCAAGGTCGACGCTGTCTGCTCTAAAAACGACGTATTGATTGACATGCCACTTCCTTTCAGCGAAAAGACAATGATTTCTCACAGGTTTGACCACTGTATATCGGTCTGCCCTTCGCTTGGCCAATCGCATCTCAATGGAGTATTTTTTTTCTCTTTTGGTTGTTTGAGTGACCCCAGATCAGGGTGAATTATCACTTCTGTTCCGATACTGTATGTAGGCCTACATGACTTCTGCATTTCACCATAATATTGTCCACGGATCCATCTCTGCTCTCTCACACGTTGTTCTGTGTCTGTTGGTGATCATCGTAATCATAAATATCGATTGTTGGGACCACAGCAGCAGTGAGGGGCTGTATAAGTGAGTGACTGTGTGGGTAATTTGGGGAAAGCTTTGTTACCTGTGTAATAATATAGCCTATTTGCAATTTGTATGTGCATGTGCTCAACTTATTCACATTCAATTGCAGACTTTGTAAATAAGAAAGTTAGCATTTTTATTCCAACAAATGCTCCTGTAGATGTCATGCATTCTCTCCCTGTGATTACTAATAAATTTGTTTTTATTTTTAAGGATTCCAAGTCTGGCATCAAATATTTTGTGAATGTCAGTTCAAGTTATCACCACTAGATGGAAGCAGAGTACTATGGAAAGATAATAGTACAGAGAGCAGCTTGAGGTCTGAACAGACACTGATTTATCTCAAGTTGCTTTGGTGCATTGTGAACCTGCTTTCTTCTGTCTATAGAGTGATTACTGGAAGGTAGGATTTCTCTTCAAGATTTAGAATTGCACAGATTGCATATTAGCAGGATCATTAATTCCAGCAGTTTTTGGCTCGAGTTCTCATTTAAAAACAACACCTTCATCCACAGTGAATATGGAAGGCAGGTACTCCCAAAACACTAGGTTCTCATAATTTTCATCACACAAACTTAGCTCAGCACTACCTTTGTGGATAGATCTGGTTCTGTATTTCCCATTAAGCAGCTATTGTTACTTACAGATCCCCTAATAGATCACTAACACCTCTCAGTGTTTCTTGGCAGAGAAATGATAATTATACAGAAATGTAACACTCCGAATGTTGAGGCAAACGCAGGGAGTTTGGTGCAAACTAGGGGGCAATAAAGCGAGCTGAAGCTGCACAGAGCTGCTGGACAGCAGGCCTGTGCTGTTTAAACAGGAACACCTTAATTAATCTCATTTCTTAAACGCAGCATTTAATGAACAGCTGCTGGCATTTATTGTATGCTGGGGCAGTGGTAAGAAGGTGTGGACGGGTCCAGGCGTTATCCGATGGATTCCATGGGTCAGTGGAGAGCGTAGTATGTGTGCGTCCACATGGGAACTTGAATATGTGGGTCCTTGAGTGTGTGTGTGGTTTACAAGTGCAGCGACTGCAAGGGATTAAGAAGTGGTTACAAACCTGCCGTAGGGATTTATGTAGAGAGAAGGTCATGGAGACGACCCAAAGGCGTGACACACTATTAATGTAGTTACACTCCATTACCAATGCGCTCATTATATAATGCAACATGCTTCTCGCCTACCACCTGTCACAACTGCGCTGTTTGCATTTGTAAAGCGTCCAAGCTCGTCAGCCTGTCCCATGAATGACTATTCATTACCAAAATTACAGGGTTTCTTCAGAACTGAATTAATGAATAATGCTCCAGACGTGATTCACTCCCTCATAGCTTTCACTCCACTTAACTGCTACAACCCTGAGCTTTTAACACATCCTCCCTCTCAAACCTTGATGGATGTCTTATAATAAGGATGGAACTCCACTTTCAACAGAGCTGCTCATAGTGATATAATCAGGCACACATCTGCATAGCGCCATGGATACTGCTCAGTATTCTAATCCACTGTGGTCCAAGTAATGTCAAAAGTTTGAGCACAGTCTAAATCAGGGGTAGCCAACACGGTGCCCGCAGGCGCCTGGTTGCCCGCAGAGACCATGTGAGTTGCCCCCAACACACGTTCTAAAAATAACATTAGTCACCATGAAATTCCTTACAAAAAAATATAGTTGCTGTTCTTTTTAAATCAAAAATACTTTATAATCAAATACAGATTTTAAATTACAATATTTACTATATTTAAAAAAACAAAAATGTCTTCGGTGTAAATGAACTTTGACCTTGTCCGAGTCAAAGTTCACTGCGCATGTCAAACCACCACGTCATTCTGCTGAAGCTTCCGGGCGCAGACACTTTGGGAAGCTAGATGTGGTTTTTACCCCCAAAACATGACAGAGAAGTGCAAGAGAAAACAGTATTTTCACAATGATTGGGAGGAAGAGTTCTTTTTTACGACAGTTAAAGATAAATGTATGTGTCCTATTTGCGGGGCGACTATTGCGTCGGCAAAGCAGCACAATGTGGAGAGACGCTACCTGCCACAAAGCTTCCATGCTAACTAGCCACCTGGTAGCGCACATAGACTGGATGCGCACTACGGACAGAAAAACCCGGGACTTAAAGGCAGCTTTGGCATCTACTACGCGGCGAAAAGGTTCTTCGTGGAGAAAAATGTACCATTAGAAAAGCTTGTTTCAGTGACGATGGATGGGGCTCCTCCATGACGGGTCGCCATGCAGGCTTCATTGTACGATGCAGAGGTGATCCAGACTTCCCAACATTCCTACATTACCACTGCATCATTCACCAGCAGGACATATGTATGTACAAAAATGACAGGATTTGATCATGTGATGACTTGTGTCGTGAAGATCATAAATGGCTCCAAAGCCAAACAACCCAGGACATTGAAGGTGCTGCTGGAGGAGCTGTCAGCTGAACATGGTGACCTGTTACTACACACAGAAACCCCATGGATCAGCAGGGGGCGAGTTTTGCAGCGTTTTTTGTCACTGTTGGCCGAAATCAAAGAGGAAGTTTGTATCAAACAAGGTGTCCTTCGTACTATTCAGTACCCTTGAAGTTGCTCTCAGGTTCAAAAAGGTTGGTGACCCCTGGTCTAAATGAATATCGAACCACAGCAAAATAAAACAGCTGTCTGTCTATAAAACGCCTCCCCGCACAAAAATGCTTCCAGATTGAATCTGCTGTCACTCATTCGAGCTGCTTCACTTCTGTCTTTGCAGCAAACAGCCCTGGACAGTCTCAGTCAGTGCTGTAGTTGAAGGAAGCCTGCACTTGACTTTCACTCAATCATCTGACAGCGCTGTAGCAAGCAAACACATCACACCTAGTTGAGAATCCATCAGAATCCTTTTTTTTTTGTTTTTTTTTTGTTTTTTTTTTACACAGAGAAAACAGGGAGAGGTCATTTTGTTATCTTTGGAACTTGAGGAAGATATTTTCTGAAGTGAGAAAATCTCTGTCCATTCCAAAACGGCCACTTCCTGCCATATGGTCTCATGTCGGTGTGTGTGCTTTTGAGTTTATTTAGCAGGAACCAATGAAGCATTAGAGACTGCTGTGCTATCCCTATCAAGGCTAAAGCATCCTCATTTCCCTCCTCCGCTTTATCTTTTGCAGAGTCGTTATAAACAGTTTTTATGTCTTCCAGGCAGGCCTGAAATAATATTTAGTTCACTTAGAGCATTTGGACTTTTAGCTCGTAATGTTTACAATATACAGCATTTGCAGTGCGCCCACGGAGCATCTCAGTAAATCTCTGAGCTCAGAACATGTGGCTCTACAGGTGAAGGTCATTTCATGTCTGATTTACAGCTCCTGGGTTTTAAACAGCCAGAAATGAAATGTGAAATTCAGCAGAGGATTAATTTGAAGATGTGCAGCATGAAAATGACTAAATAAATCAACCTAAATTCAAATGGCACATATTGAGTGAGCCTGTGAGAGAACCGCCTCTTTGACTGGGCGGACCTACAGGCAGCCATTCATAGTTAACATGTCTTCACATTGTCTTTTATTTACTTTCAGCTGTTTGTCACTACATCCTCTTTGTTCCCGTGGCAGCGATGACATCAGAGCACTGCTGTGTTTCACTGAGCTAACTGTGGGGTAATTTGTCCAGAGATCTAAAAAGGCTTGTTTTATGATACATAAATAATGTGTTCCAAAGTTGTTAAACTATAGAGTTGGGATTAGAGGTTTGGAGCCCCGGCATTGACAGGCATCTGCAACCACTTCATTCAGTTCCCTGTGCGGACCATAATTTGGCACTAATCACTATGTGTGGAATGTCACATGATTCATACAGAGCTGCATGGCACATATCAGCATCCTTTAGTGCTCTACACCCTGTAAAAGACAGATGTTTATGTGCATACACACCCTGTAGTAACCCAGCTTAATGGGGCTCCACGGATGAATATGTTCCTCCATTTAGCTGGCATACCCCATTCATTACTGATGCCATTAGTGCAGATACACAAGTGGGTGTTTGGGTTAACGTTATTTTCAATCTAGTGGTGTTTAATCAATTCTAATTGTATCTAGTTTGGTGTTTATTGTTTTTCCCCTTTTAAAATAAGCAGCGTTGCACAGAGGGTCAGCAGATAACACCGGCGTCACTGCACTGTGGATGGTCATTTCAGGTCTTGCTTGGTTGGTCCATTACTTTTGTCCAAACTGAAATATCAATTAGATCTGCGAAATTTTACATTCATGGTCACTATAGGATGACTCCGTGCAGTCTTTTCCTCTTGCCGTCATCAGGTCAAAACTTTAATTTGGTGAATACATAATAATGAAACTAAGCTGTTCGAGGATAGCTGATGCTAATATAAAAAACATTACACTTACATAGCATTGATAAATACATGTAGATAATTCTGTTAATACTAGGAAATCTGCACTTTATAATGTTTGTATGTCTATCAGGGCAACAGTTCCATTTGCCACTAAAATAATTACAACTCCCATTTTTATCATATGCATCAGTGAAATAGATACTTAGTTAAAGTAAAATTGTTGATTTTCATTCCAAAAATATCTGGACATAGCAAAATTTTTTAGAATGCAACATTAAAGATGCACTTTCAAAATGATTACATAATTATGATTTGTTGTTATTCCAAAATTAAAATATAATCTGGTTTGAAATGCATTATCATTGTCATACTGCACAGAAGACATTTTAGAGTTTTCTCTACTTTTAGCAAAGATTGTGCTGCTGCAGGATATTGCAGTGAAAAATAAACCTACAGTGAATTACAATGTGGCAGAAGAAAAATACAAAAAACAAACAAAAAAAAAAAAAAAACAGAACCTGCTTGGAGTCCAGAAGATTAAATAGCAATATCCTACCTAGGAGGTCAAAAATTATAAATGTATGGCATCTTTCTTAATGCAATGGTTAGCTTAATTTAGCGTTGTATGGACCGGGACTTCATTCGTATTAGTTTAAAACAAAGATCTACTGTGATGCAGGGGCGGATCTACTGGGGTGGCATAGGGTGGCAACTGCCACCCCTAGAAGATGCCTTGCCACCCGGCTGCCACCCCAGTTCTGAACGATCTAATTCAAAAATATGTATATGAAAGGTTGTAGCCGGCCGTAAAGACCGAAAGTCCAGGAAAGACGAATAACAAGTGAAACTCCGATGTCCGAGTGCTTTCGAATGCACCATGTAGACGTAACGTCCTGTACAGTCTATACTGCTGCAGATACGAGGTGACGCAACCCCTCTGAGCTGCACAGAAATCCGCGCGAAACGTGTGTGTATTTATACTCCGTGCGGCGTCTGCTCCCAAACTGCAGGGGGCAGTGTATCGCAAACACATGTCTAGTTGGTCTACTCTTAGACCTCACTCATGTGGATGACAGCTGGACTTCGGTGTGGCCGGCAAAACGTGAAAGTAAGACGCTAGTTAGACTGGGTTAGTCTACATGCTAATATAACTGTTCACAATGTATTAAATGCTAATAGTGTCTAAATTCACAAAGTGTTTGCTTGCGAGACGAGCCACGGTTTCCAGTGAGTCTGGGCCTTGCTAATTTTTACTTATGTAGCTCGCTAATGTTAGAGAACAGCCACAGAAGGATGGTGGGGGATCGTCTGTGGAAGTTTTTCTTTTCTTTATGATAATTACAACCTGTGGTTCTGACAACAGACTGTAAGTCAAAAGAAATCACACATTCACTAAGACTTTACATGACATTAAAGTGTAACCAAACCCCCAGTCACACCAGGTTTTCATGCACTGTTTGAAAACTACATCCTGCTTGTTTAATGCTGTTTTTATAATTTTGGTGTGAAGGTCATAATAACACCAACACTGATGTGTGTCATCATAATACAGTCATATCATTTAGTTTACAGCTGAAAAAACGTTTACATGTTAAGTATCTCTTTAAAGGTTTAAATTGTACACATCAGATTGTATCATAGTTAATAATGAAAATTATCAAAGGAAAAAACAGTTCAGTCAGTGTGGTTCTTGTAGGAGACAGTAAAGAATGAAGAGGAAGGGAACCACCAGCAGCTTTTCCCAGCCTAAAAGAAGAGAGGAGGAAGAGCATCCCAGAGAGGAGATGGAGGAGGAAGAGTTCAGAGAGAAAGAAAGAAATGAAGGCATGCAGAGCTCAGACAGCGAAAGGTAAATCAGAGACTATCTCTGGTCCAGCTGGTCCACATGCTATGAATATTGCTTTAGTATAATATATCTGAGTAAGAGGTACACCTGTCACAATAATTACCTTTTTGGACAAATTATTATCTAATGAAGTTAGTCTTTTAATTTTAAGATAAGTAGATCCTTAATTCTTAACAATATACAAATATTGGAATTATAGAATTATTGTAAGAAATGTCACAAATAAAGAGCATCAAAAAATAAAACCACAAATCTAAGACAATAAATAAAATTATCTGGACTCTGACTGTGTTCTAGATGAATTAATAATGTAATCATTGTGGCAGGCTGAACATAAGCATAGATCACACAAATGCAGATTTCCCAAAACAGTGCATAAGAGAGACATTGTCTAGTCTTAATCTAATTTGTTGCTAAATTTAAGAAACATTTTTAACATATCTAGCATTTGGTTTCTTCAAAGTGTATAAGGTTGACTTTATTTCAGTTTAAATCTTTTCCCCTTTCTGCTAGACATATCAGATCACATATTGTGATTGACAGCTAGTAAGAACAACTCATGTTTAGGATTGGCTGACAAATACAAATTATATTTACTTATTTAACATACTTATTTCAGCAGTATTTGCATCAATTTGATAACGCCTGCTGGTTGGTTTCATCCAAATCCATCATTCCACTTTTGAGTAACCCTATACATGCCAC
Source organism: Amphiprion ocellaris (assembly GCF_022539595.1). NCBI lineage: Eukaryota > Metazoa > Chordata > Actinopteri > Pomacentridae > Amphiprion > Amphiprion ocellaris. Next base: position 16,713,736 of record NC_072770.1, read on the forward strand.
CCCTTAGAATTTATCTGCCACCCCTTTGCCTCCCTATTAATTTTTCTCTAGATCCGCCCCTGCTGTGATGTATCATATTTGACATGTAAAATGATGTGACAGAACTTTTCACCTGTGAAAAATTGTTTACTGCTACTTAGTTTCAGCAGCTTTCTTGGTACAAACAAAAGTAGAACTAAATTTAGGCCTTTTCTGCTACTAAACTAGCAGAAACGTCACTACAACATGGCGGGGACCACAACCTGCAGAGATGCAGCTTATGGATGAGATTGCTGCATGCATAGACGAAAGTTATACTTATTTAGTATTAGCATGTTAGCATTTTTTATTGGAACCATGCTAGCATGCTAATATTAGCATTGAGCCAAGCACTGCTATGCTTAAGTACAACTACTACAGCTGAAATAAACTAATAAAAGGATGATAATGGTCACGTACTGGTTAAGGAAGTTTGGTGAAGCAACTATATGTTTTTTTTTCTCCATCAATTACTTAAGGAAAAACATCCTAACGTAGTTGAAACTACTTATACCAATCATGTTTTATACTTGGAACGCTGGTCATAGCTCTAGTTTGAGTGCTGCGAGCTGCTACTTGAGCAGCAAATGAGAAAGTTATTTTTGATTTGACGTAAACCGTGACTTCCTCTTCTTTTTTGTGATTGTGGTAGTGCAGAAAAGCTGCTGAGACCTCCAAATGCAATAATTCCATTTCCACTCAGTGAGAGTAATCTTTGCGGTCCATTCTGTTATCCGGTGTCCTCTCAGATAGCCAGCTCCCCTGTGAACGCTTTCACACTCTCACCTCCCTGCCTCGTCTCTGACACTCTCCCCTCCTCATATTCCATTAAAAATCATAACTTCAGCTCCTGGGGCTCTGATCAAATAGGGCAGCTAATGCATTTTCCCTGCGTTTTGATTTTTTTTTTCCAATGTACCTCATATTTACATATAGATTGAGTATTTATCAGTCTGCATTTTGAGGCAGATTCACTGTAGTCCACTTTATTAAACCATGTTGGATTTATGTATATTTAATGAAAAGTTGATGTAGGGAGTGTAATTCTTTGAACAAGGGAGTATACTTGGCATGTGTGGTGAATAGTAATGCAGGGGCTGTGCACAACTGAACTTTGTATCTGAGTCTTTAAATTTCTTTGGTGAGGTTTGGTCAGTTATGTTTTTCACATGATCTTGTATTTTGCGCCTCCGCTCTCAGTAGCTGAACATGAACATGTTCCACCAACATGATGTGATTAAGAATGCAAAATTGCAATCTCCAACGTCTTTATTCTGATGTCCAAACAGGATAAAGTGAAATGGGTCATTAGCGACGTAAGCTAGAGCTGTTTTGGTCTCCCTGAGTTCACCTGCTATGCCGTTGTCCCTCCAGAAACACAAACAGGTAGGAAATATGTTTATTATCTTTCTTGCTGAGAGTCAGATTAAACAGTTAATCCCACTTTCCTATGTTTGTCAGCCACAAAACTATAACCAGGAAGACGTTAGCATTGCATGGCATATAGACCAGGAATACATGAACAGCTATTCTGTTTCTATCTAAATGGAACTAAAACTGCCTATATAGTACACAAATACAAGTACTTTGTGATTTTGGTTGAAATTGGTTGTGCTTTGCCAAGAAATACTCTTGAGGATAACACGCTGCAGTAACAAATGTTGTTTTTGCTGATTTTATACGTTGTTTGCTCTTTCCACCCATATATATTGTATGTATAAAAAGATGTGTTAATTGTGTATGCTAATTTTACTGCATTTGGACAGAGCCAGGCTAACTGTTTTACCCTCTTCCTGGTCTGTAGGTAGAGTAAACTAAGCTCGTAGAGTCATATTTCACAAACTTAAGAGTGGTATCACTTTTCTTCTGCAAGAAAGGGATGAACTGTTTTCTTAATGTACAAACTAATCTTGCATAGCCAGACCATTCTGCAGCCCAGAATGACTGTAGCACCTCATTATCATTCTGCTATAGAGGAGAAAAATAATCTTGCTTATTAGAATTTCTTTAAACCAATTGTAATTGGAGTGGGTGGTGCTAAACAAAGGATGCGACAACGTGTCCCCTTAAAAGAGTGACGGGCGGAATGTCTTGGTGGAAAATTTGCATGAAGGGGAGGTGAAAATGGCTAATTCACTGAAAAATTGTGATCCAAATTCTCTGCAAAAGTGGTAGGCTGCTAAACCCATACTGAGGGGGAATTTGACGAGGAGACAGCCACATAAAATGCGCAACCAGTGACAGACTTGTAATCGCAAAAGTCTGGATATGTATGATAACTAGATGACTTATTTGTCCACTATCAGAAACCTTACAGCGTTGCTCAAAAAGGACACATCATGTGCATTCATCTCTTTATGTTGTATAAAATCACTCAATTCTACGATATGACTGGATCATTATTTTCTAAAACTGACCCGCATATTCAGTGTAATTAGACTGGATTATTCATTAACATGCATACTGGACCCTGGGAGGTCTTTAAACTGCAAAAGACAGTTGTAAAGAGCGAAAAAAAACCAACATGTCACTAAAATGTGTCTTTTCTGATAAATGTTGTCCAAATCCCTACAAAGGATGTCTTCACTGTGCGCTCACAGCTTTCATAGCTGGAGGCTCGAAGAATCTGCTGCTCTTTGTTCGCTTGTGGCATCAGGTATGAGTGCGTTAAGAGGACTTTTTCAGGGTCCGTGCAAATCCTTTGTCCTCCAGTCACCGTAGCTTCATGTAGCTTCAGGTTGACAATGGCAGAAAACCCCTGTGGACTGTGAATAGAGCATCTGACAGGACAAATGGTGTGCTGCAGGCAGGAATGTTGGGGAAAAAAAAAAAAAAAGATTAACAATGGTGGGCAAAATAATGTAGTGCAGACAATGTAGCAACGTAAAGCACAGTTTTGAATGTCGTTTTCATTATGTTAGGAATTGTTTTCTATTTTGTGTCCAAACTTTGAGGTGCTGTTTGGTTAATGACATATAGAGCGTATGTTACTTCCATGTCTGCCTTCCTATAAGTGATGAGACTGGCTGCCAGAAATAGTTATTCCCACCACCTCCACTCATCTAAATAAGGCCTTGATGATACTTTGGACTCAGTTCAATGAGAGGGACAGATGTTCCCTCAGGCCGGATGATTTGGAAACCCTGTCACAGCTTGATTTGAACCAGGTAACCTGCCTTTGATATCGGCAGAACCTTTCGACTGCGGGTAGATGGCCTTGGCAGACAACATGCGGCCGATCAGATGGAGGAACAGCCTTTACCTCGGTCTGATCCCCTGCCAGGACACCTCCTGCGACTCTGCCACAGTCTGAGCAGACACACGGTTATTGCATATTCATCCTTATTGCACGTCTAGTTGCATGTGCAGCAGTGGCAAAGTTAGCATAGCTCCAGATGAAAAGTGACTTGTGAAGAGGCCTCCAGTACATTGAGAGTCTGGCCCTGATCTGCTGCTCTTCTTCGGGGGTTCATTCTCTTGGCTGCAATTGTTTGAATTCGTTTTTTTTTTTTATTACATGAGGGGAATATCCGCAGTGCCGTCTCTTGAGCAACATGATTTACTCTTGCTCATATAGTACAAGCAAAAGTTTTCCCCGTGGATTTGTGCTCCATTATAAACGGCAAAGAGGCTGAAGTTTTGCTGATGAGAAACAGCTGTAGAATAAACTTCCACAGTCCCAGGAAGGAATAGGAAAAAGAGCAACTTGGCAACTTTCAACCACCTGCCTGAACATACATGATTTTCAGCTACAAGCAGCCTGCAGAGAGAAACACAGAAATGCGTGCAGTTTGACAGCGAAGGCTCATTGATACATACAGTACTAGATACTGAGTTTCTCTATGATGTCCTTTTTCCTTACTATGATCATTAAGGTTTTCCACACTGTATTCTGAGTGTGTGACTTTAATGGATTGTCCATTTTAATTTCACTGACTTGCCTGCACTGGTTTCCAAGTGGCAGTTTTGCATGTTGTCATTGAGACATTTCCAAAGCAAACTTTCCAGTCATTAATTCTGTTGCCATGCTCAGTGTGAAGGATTGCCTATCCAGCCGCCTCAGTGTGTTATGGTGTAATTAAAGAAGATTGAAGAAAAGGTACACAGGAAAGGAGATGAGGCATGGCAATCACTGCTGAAGAAAGAATTACATTCTTTGACATAGTTAGCATGTCCTTCACACTCACACTGCTGCCAGGTTAAAAGCATTTCTGAGTGCTCGATTAAAGTTTGCCTACAGAACAACACTGGAGCACAGCATATGTATGTCTTCGAACCCAGAGTCCTTCCTCAAAGAAGCATGATGAAGTAGGACTGGAATGCTATTGTTTTTCAGGAATGTTCTTTCCTTGCTGTTGGCATTTGACTCTGAAACGAGGACAAGTTGCTATTTCTGGTGGAGAATGACTCCAAGTCATTGTGCCAGACCACAATGAGCACAATCTCCTCTGAAGGTGACACCTCATAGAGGTTGGTGGTAAACAAAAACCTGCTGTCCTTGGCTATGCAAGCCAGGGACTCAATGGGAAAGCTAAAGCCTTGATGCCCGTTATAACAAAGAAGTTAAAGCTCGCTTAAACTTCAAAGCACGGATGAATTTTTATGCTGGTTTGTGTATTCTGATATAATTGTTTGAGAAGTAAGTTCTCATCTAGATAAACATTATCATTCTTGCAGTTAGTTAGGTGATAACACTGCTCTGATAAATGCCCAATAACTATGAAGCTATGACAAGCAGGTGGCTAGCTTAGCTTGGGTTAAATACTGGAAACAGGGATACAGCTAGTTCACAAATATAGCAAATGCACTTTACCATGAAGCATATTAATTGACGAATTAGCTCTCCGTTCTATACAAAAACTGTGTATAAATTACAATTTCTAACACACAACCCGTTGTTCCTACACTTTAGTATCTGTAGGGATTAAACAAAACATAGAAAATTAATTTAACTTAGCTATACTAACCCTAGCTTAGCCTGCTTAGCTAATGTTAGCTCAAAAAATAGCCTATTCTGTCATTTGTGCTAGCCTTAGCTAACCATGCACTGCGAGGTTGTGTTAACCTTAGCTAATGAGGCCCATGGTGTACAGCTTGGTTACCTAACCAGGCATTGGTTAGGCAACAAGTGCCTGTATCTGGGTACAACTAGTGCCTGGTTAGCTGAACATAGCACAAATAATTACCTGCTCTGTCCAAAGCTAGCCAGGCACTGTCTATACGTTCATATTTAGCTTGTTGGCTTTAATGCACTGATATGAAAGTGGTATCAATTTTCTCATTTAAATCATTGTTAAAGATGAACACACATTCTTTAAAATATTGAATTGTTCCTTTGTTATGCAAATAATGGTAGAAAAACAGTGTAATATCATTTTTCAATAACAGTCATAATGACACACTCCAGATGTTACTGTAAAGGCCATTTCCAGCTTCTGGCTCATACTTCCATAACTTATCAGAAACATTAACCAGCCACTGCAAACACTGAGGAAAACGATGAGCTCATTTATTGGAACACTTCCTCTCTGGCTCAAAGAAGACACATTATTTTTTATTATTGGTATATTTTGTAATATATTTGATGCATGCAAATTAATTTAACGCATGGAAAATCTTAAGACTGCATTAAAATGGAACTAGTTCTTAACCACTGCACACCTCCTGTTCTACTCCTGTCACGTGCAACTGCAAGAGGCTAATTCTGAGTAAACAGGAGAGGGAAATTATTGTTTGTTCTTCTGAAATTGGTTATATTTTCTTTGGAGCGACACACAGACAAGTTCCTGGCTTGAGACCACAATACAAGACTGTGTGGGTATAGACAGAGCAGAGGGAAGGAGAGAGGTCGTCCATACAGACGAGCCAAAGAAAGGCCTTTTATATGTGAGGATGTTTGCACTCCATAATTACATTTACAGTAGTGTGTTCTTGGCTGTTTCTAATTTTAATAGAGATGCTTTGTGCATCCATTCCTGTCTCTTTTATCTCAAAGTGCATCTTCCTTTATATCTGAAATTTCTTATCCAGTTGTATCCGTACGTGCTTTGAAAAGGGGACTCAGTGATGGTATTTTCTTTAATTTCCCTGTGACACTGGCTTTGTCTGCCTTTGCGCAGACTTGACGTGTGGAATGTGTTGTGTGACATTTGCAGTTTTCCATGGCTTATTGCTTTCTCATTATGGTATGAAGGCTCTCCATAGCCGGCCCGCTCTCTGCAGCCGTGGTGGTCTGCTCGGCTAAAGACGTGTCGTGTCCCCGCCATTGTCAAACACCATCTCCACCCTTTCACCCGGAGACGTGGCACCTCTACCTCTCAACAGGCTACGCTTCACACACTCCCACTAATCTCTATGCACGATTCCTCCGGAGAGGGTTCACAGCCATCTTTGTTTCCTCCCACCGCTGCCTCTCGAGAGCAAGAGGCTCCGTGCATTCCTGCAGCGGCTGGTCATTGAGTCGTTTCCATTGAGGCGGGAGAGCATGGGAGAGCTCTCTGTCTCCGGACTGATGGATGGCCTGTCTGACTTTATCTGTGCAGGACGGACGCTGCGTTGGCTGGGGCCCAGAGATTGTCACTCCTGACTGCTTTATCAGGGCCTGACTTATAGAGCTGTCATCCTCTTAGAGCAAGGTTCCCAGGCACCTCGTCCAGCCATTCCCCCCTCCTGTCTGTCACGCTGCCACCCAGAGACCTTGGCCCGCATGACTGCCTGCTTCCCTGGCCTTATGCCTGCCTCCCATCCACCCAGGGACAGATACATTAACAAACTTGTCTAGATCCATCAGCTCCACCCTTGGGTGTTAGACAGCCTGTTGTAACAGCCTCTCTTTTGCCAAGTGGTATTAACTCCAGATGAGGCGTGGATGTTTATATTTTCGATATAGATATTCCTCCGGTGTAGTTCCAAGTTGCTTTCAATGCAATTTAACCAGACATTTACCCTTGTTGCATCGTCCTCGCCTTACATGCTCAAAACACATGATTTTCAAACACATTTCAACAGCACGGCAGATACGTCTCTTTATCTACTCTTCACACTACAAACCCTTGGTGAAAAAAAGAGAAAAGGATGGCAATTTTTCAAACATATTCTCAAAAGCTAAGTCCTTGTTTGAGCTTGCCATGAAACCACTGTGGAGTTCCTTCCTTGTTCTCACTTTGATGAGCCATTGGAGAGCTTGGGGGAAAGCCAAGTGAAGTCTGGGGCCTCATGCACATTCTGAAGTCTTTTTTTTCAAACAGAGCAGCTTTTGTTCAACTGTCGGAAAGGGAGGGATTGACAGTGTGTCGGAGTGTGTTTAGTAACCACAAACACACGGCACGTGTTTATTTTTCTTTTTAACATTTTACCATGGTTATATAGATACTGTTAGATGTGTGTATGTGCATGTCTGTATCCAATAAGTATGATTAAGATGAAAGAGTTAACATCAGGCTTTAGGGATGTGCCAGAGGTTGAAAGATCAACTGGAGATTATCATCTTCAGATCTCACCTTTGACTTTTGTCTGTCAACAAAATTCAACACCCTGTGGGTAATACTTTTAAGACAAATCCATACAATAGACATCTCTTCACAGTGGTGGATAACTTATACGCTAAGAATGGTGATATCTTTTGGTTAGCTGGCCTATCTACCACTTTTCAGCTGAAAAATCTTAACACTTCAATGGATTGGATTGAATTATGCACAGACATTATCTCCAGATGATGAATTGCTTTAATGATGCCACTATTAGGTTACCATTTGTAGATTTCTGATGGATTGTCATGAAATGTGCTACATGCGCTACATTCTTTCTGTACGTCAAATCGTCAGATCAGTTCGTGTTTTTCCAATACTCTTGTTTATGACAAAATATTTGCAAAATGAATCTCATTTCTAGCAACTTCTTTATGTTTTGTGGTAATAAACAACTGCTATTATGCTACAATGCTATACTATAATGTGAACAGAATAAATGTTATTCATATAGCACATTTTAAACAGTCTCTTAGCCAAAATGTTCATTATACTGGCTGAACATCAGTATTTTAGCTCTGTATCTGTGAGCGTGTTAGCATTCATTTAGCTCAAAGCACAAAGTAACATAACTAAACTCACTACTCATTTACTATGTAGTAGTCTGAGTAACCTAACCTAGCCTTTGAATTTAAGCCTGACCTGTCTTCCCCTTCTGTTATCTGTGTGTATATGTTTTCAAAATCCCTTTTGCTATGGGAGACAACAAGAACATTTTACATTTTGTCCAATATTTGGATTGTGCAATAAGGTAGGCCTGCTTGGTTTTTCAGCCAATTAACCATTTAATTACAGCGAATGCTTCCCTTCATGCAGACGTTCCACTATCACTATTTTGCAGGAGCATCCGGGAACAAAAGTCTTCGGCACTGCTCAAGAATATTGTGATTGGTTTAAAAAACACTGAGATGTTTTTGTACCCCTGTAGTAGAATGATAATGAAGTGCAGTCAGACCGTTCTTCCATTCTAACACAGTCAACTATATACTTCACTATGAAACTTATACTGTACTGTATATAGAGCTATTGAGACCCCGAGTAATTGTGTGCTGTCTGTTATGGTGGACTTTGGTGAGTTTGCTCCAGAACTCCAGCTGCCAGTCATCTCAGCTGATTAGCCTGCACTCCAGCCCTTGTTCTCCCCACCTCCTGACCTGTCTGATTGGGCCATCTTCATCCAATCAACTGCAGGCGTCATCACACCTGGAGAATATAAATCCACAACCTGCCTCACAGTGTGGGCTGGGAAATGGGCTGTTAATGTGGGAAGTTTGCCCTGGTGCCTCCTGTCTTTGTGTTAGCGTTAAAATGTAACTTTTGTTGGCAGCTGTTGACTTTGTGAAGAAGCTACTTGTGTGTGTAACTTGTAACTTCTGTTGGCAGCTGTTAGCTTAGTGTGGAAGTTACCCAAGTCTTGGTGTAGACTGTAACTTCAGTAAGCAGCTGCATAACTTGGTGAGAGGTTACTAGTGTTCTGTGTTTCGTAGCCACTGAGGGGTGGTGATTTGCGTACCGTGTTTTCCGTAATGTGTGTTTTGAGGCACTTGTTTTGATTTAGTTAGTGCACTCAATCCTCGTTTGTTACTTTTGTTTGGGGTGGGTGCTGCTATTATGTTCATGTTTGGCTAAGGAGTTCAGTTGCCTTGTTTTTCTCTGCTATTTCCATAACTGTTGGCCATCGTTTGGTTTTATTTGGTTCTTTGATTTAGCAGTGTTCACCAGCCCTGTTTTCTTTGTATTATCACCGTTCTTTTGTGTTATTTTTGTCACTATGCCATAAATAGCTTTACCCTAACCAACCAACTGGGTCATAACAAGTGCCCTAAAAATTCCTACAATGAAACATAAAAATCTCACAATATATTGTGCTATATTTGAAATTGTTTATTTGATATCATATTAAGGTGTGATTACGTAAACAAATTAGGGATTTCAGAACCTTAGTTTTGTTTGTAATCTTGACATGCGGAGAGGCAATAAACAGTTAACCCCTTGATGCCTATTGTTGCAAATTCAAAACATACCACTTTCATTCAGACTGCAGCCAAGATAGCGTATCCATTCCCCCAATGCTGGTCTGTGCATATTCAATACGTACCTCGGAACCCTTTGCAAGGATTGGTTTCTTGTAGGACCGGTTAGAGTGAGACCTAATTATTATATATCTGTTATTACTATTATATATCTGTTCTATGTGTAATAGACAAATTAACAATCTCCACATATTTTAGCATCAGCTGGAAAAAAAAAACACGCAACAAGTTTTTTTTTTTAACATTTAATTGAAAATGAATTCAGGCGTCAAGGGGTTAAACTTAGAAGCAATTACTATTCTGCTGCTGTGGGTCGGCGGCTCACTGCTTATCAGTACTACATCAAAACTGAGACAAAAGGGACTCGTTAGGACCACTCAGCATCGTCCATCCAGATGTCGTCTCATCAAAATGCATTCACAATAATTTCCCCTAGAGGTTTCCCTGTTGAGAGTGAAAATGAGTGCAGATTGTACAAGAATAGTTATACGCACTGTAATGGCAAAAGCTTTTTTTTCAGCAACAAACTGTGTTAAGTCTATTTATAATCATGGTCACAGCTGTATTGATCTGTCCGTGTGTTGCCGTTTTATCAGATGACACAATGACGTACCATATATCCAACTTGTGTCTTATATTTGAGAACACGGATACAGAAGCTGTCTCTTGTGTTCAATCTTGTCTCTCTATGTGGGTCAGTGGGCCATTACATTATCATACATTTATAGATACACTATGACCCTTCCATTAAATTTGATACACAACACTGGGTTGGATTTTGACCATCAGCAATCAAACGCACTAACAGGCCTTCGGTAATAAACCTGCCTACAGGGCAGAGAATGGGGTGCAGAATGGGGCCAGTGTGTCAGCCAGAGTCATTCCAGGCAAGCTGGAGTCTTTCCTGTAGCCCTTGTCCACAGCTCTGCTTTCCATCCAGCCTGGATCATATGCCTTTAATAGTGTGTAATCTCTTAAGGGGTGAGATTTATGTCCTCCCCCTCTAAGAGCCAGGGCCAGGGATATTTGGGAAGAGTGAGCAAATGCTCCTACGGGAAGAAATGATCAACCTTCTTTAAATTTGTGAGAAAGACTTAAAGCAAAGCACTTATAGTTCTACATGTCCTCTATACAAATATGCTGTATTTAGTAAGGATTCTAAAGTGAACTCATTTTTCATTTTTCCTCTCTTGCTTTTTATGTCCCGCCCCGAGACCTTCAGATTATAAATAACGCTGCGCAGGTAAAAAGAAAATGTACCAGATGTGGCTAGCCTGGCCATCAGCCGGCGGCTTATATAACCATTCTCAATAGCTGTATTGTGCCACTTTGTTCCCTGTAATTGTTGCTGTGTTGGTTCTGTGAAACTTGGTATTGTGTTAGATGATGGAATTTGTGCGGAGACAATACACATTTGTTGAACTTATGAAAGAGCGATACGCCTCCTGATGTATGATATCTCTCCTCGGTGGGTCGATATTGCTCATAATTTTGATAGACTGGCCGGTTCCTCAATAAGCTGCCTTGTCACCGCAGCCTCAGGGTGAACGCACATATTAGCTCTGGGATTAAAATCAAATATAAAACCAAGGTAACAGTTCAATATCTTATTTATTGGTATGAGACATGCAGAATTAAGTGTACCTACAAAAACTGAACTTGACAAATTTAAATTTCAGCTCTAAATTTTGAAAAATAGAATAACGCTCAAGTTCAGTCATTGTTATTTATATATATATAGATTTAAAGCAAAAGGTGTAGCACCAAAGTGCTTTCTAGATGGCATTACAAATTAACCTAAGAAGTTTAAATATTTACATTAAGACCTCCACAGTGCTATTTATGGTGTGAATTTACCCAAAAATGTAAAAATCCAGGATTAAACTCATACAGAAAATTACATGAAATACAACTTTACCTCACTGTAATAAATATTAAGGCAAAGACTACAGTATTATTAATTATTATTATTATTATTATTATGAAGATTAACCAAATTAGTATGCTGTTATTTGTTTTCTCATTAATTATTTCCCTATTTATTCTCAACATCACTGCAAATGAGGGCATGTCCTCAATGATTCTTTAAGATTTAAATGGATGTTAAATAAATGATTTAGAAATAGAGTTGTGACCTGACAAAAATATACATAGAAACCCAACAAATCGAAGAATTCCCTATGAGTAACTTTTGTTTTTATTTAAATTGATATGTGTATGATTTAATTTAATGTAATTTAATGCAATTTTATTTATTTATTTATTTATTTTTCCCAAGAACAAGAATCACGCCAGCATTAAAAGGCCATCCAAAAAAATTGCTCATCACTATGCTAACAATCTCATAATCACAGTGTTAACATGTTGATGTTTATCAGTTTTAATGTTTACCATATTCACTGTTAAATTAATCTGTTAGCATGCTAACATGTAGCATTCAGCATTAACAGAAATTACAGCTGGAGGTCTGTTAACTTTGTAGGTATTTGGTCATTAACCAAAGTACAGACAGGTTTTATTAAAAAAAAAAAAAAAAAAAAAAAAAAAAAAAAAAGACCAAATGATGCAGCTGAATGAAAAGTGAGTCATTCTCCAAAGTGAATCCATCCTGAGGTGGATACGAATATCTGTACCAAATTACGTTTAAACAAGTGTTTTATCAAAAAGGCGTTTCTGTTCATTTGTCCACTCCCTGTTGCTACCATACACTGATAGCCGTTTTTCATTTTCTTCTTCTTGGCATGTGCAAGCTGCAGTATCTTTCTTTGATCAAGCTCGTCTTGGCTTTCTCAGAAGAACAAATGAAGCACTTAACATGCTTAATCCAAGCCAGCCTGTTGAGCACAGCCAGGAGAATGTTTCGTGTAATGTCATCTGACAGCCCATATACATCACTGCAGGCACATTTCTGGACCTGTAACATTAACTGCTATGTTCTGTGCATCGGCTTGTTCTTAATGGTGTTTCCCTGTGAAACCTTAACCTCTCCTGATTATGGCTGATACATAAATCAAGGATGGTTTTATCTTGTGAAAGGGCCAGAGTCCTGATGAGCTAAAGGGTTATTGGATTAATGGTGCAGGCAACGGTATTTCTAAACCTGTAATGCCTTTAATGTCTCTCTTAATGCAAACATCATGATGAAGGACAAACATCGATCACCTCGGGGTGATGGATTAATTTGACTGAAATATAGAAGCAAAGCTAATTTTATTCACCTTACATCCCTCTTACAGATGAGGTCAGGCTTTTAAGTAGCTGCAGGTGCTTTAAGATAAGGACAAGATGCTTTGTCTGTTTTTTTGACTGATTAATATATTGTTTGTATCAAAGAAACCAGTGTGATTCATTATGATTTTTGCACTGATATGGTGCTTTTGGCCAAACATGATACGACAACATATCTGTCTGGCTGCTTTGATGACAGCAGGAATGTAATGAATAAAAGCGGAAACTTTAAGCAGCTGTGGTTAACAGATACTGTAAGAATCACTCATATTCATTTATAGTTAAATGCAAATTGACTCACCAAGTCCATCTTTTTCAGAGCTCCATTTATGCCTGTCCTTGCTATCTAAAATAAAAGTAAACTAAACTAGGAGCCAAATCATTTTTAATGTGTGTAGAAATGTATACAACCCTAGACGCACACACACACACACACCACCTGTTTGTATGTTTCTCTCCAGCAGCATCACGTCGCTGAGGTTACATGTCTGTCCACAGATTTGACCCGTGTGACCTGGCTGAGCGCCCAGGAAGACGGTGCCACCCTCTGCCAAGGTGACCTGTCACCACAGGCTTTTACACAGGCCGGCCATGGGGCTCGCGTCACCCTGGGGAGCTGTAAAAGTGTTAACACCATGCTTAGTTGGAGAACTGGTATTAGAGAAAGGCCTGGCTACAGAAATAGCCACCTGTTCACTTCTGGTCTGGGATGACTGCCTCGAATGTCCCCAAGGACCCCCATTCCTACCACAACTTCCATAGACACACACTGACAGGAGCAGCAAAGCAAAACAAACACACTACTGTGGTTCATTGTAGATCTCAGTTTGTAGATTGTCACTCAGTGTGGGTGTTGTATTGCAAGATGTCTGAGTTTAGTTGGTTTCCTAAATCAAAATACATATTTTTTTTAATTTAAAATTAAATTTTACCTTTGGTGATGATTGCCAATGTGTCAAATGACCTTTTCCCTAAAAAAAATAAATAAATCAAAAACCACCTTGAGCAACCCCCTAAAATATTGTTTAACATTAAGACAGCGTGTGTTTTCAAATTATGAATCTAAATATATTATGAAAGTCTTTTTACAATGCAGCAAAAATAAATATACTTACAAATTAATTAGGAACCTCTTGAGTATTGTTAGAATAACATAAATACACTTTTGTAAATAGTATTAGAAATGCTGAAAGATGAAGTATTTTAGTATTAAAACTCTTTTTTTTAACAACGTACTCTAATACACTGATACATAACTTGCATATAAAATCAACAGCAGCCACAAAACTGGTTGAAAGATCAGTGTGTTATGATTATTTGTATTGTGAATGGATATCTTGTGTTGATTTGTCAGCCAAGGTGATTGAATGAATGACAGCTGCTGATGAGTGTTTTATCAGGATATACAGAATATATTTCTATGTAGACTTGGAAGCCAGACTTTAATAAGGAAGAAGAATGCATGGGATAAAAAGATGTATAAGTGGTCCTACGTTGATTTTGATACTTCTGTCCGACATGATAGACTGGCTGGGACAGTATACACACAAACATATACATAAACACACATGTACTCATCCTGTTTTACAGTCGTGACAACATACAGATGCAGGCAGAACCTCAGGCAACTAAAGCTGCACCTTAATTGTTTCCATGTCAAAATAAAGCTTGTGCACTGTGTTTATTTTATGCATGATGGCTGATTATAGCATCACTCCTGAGTAATGTATATTTTGATGACTGACTGGAGACCAAAGCCGGATTTCCTGAGTGACTTTTGTTATTTATTGCCTCAGTGTCATTAAGCTGTTTGTCAAATTCAATTATGGGTGTATTGTTGGCTGACCGTTTGGCTGTTTTTCCAGTTAAAAGTCACTTACAAGTTTAATGAATAATTAATCTGTGAGTTTTTCGTAGAAGGCAACGTATTTAATCTTTCTGTCATCGCTGCTCTTTTCTGTGTACGCATCTCTCTGGAAAGTACTATTAAGGAGGAAATGAAACCACATTTTCTAAACAACCACACTTTATTCCTTTCTTTGTACACTGGCAACTTTCTGCACATCACGAGCAGGTAAAAGGTTCCTATTTTTGCAGGTGACAGTTGCCAGATGTTTATCCTGTATGCAGAAACTTTTAAACCTGACTATCTGCTGCAGTCACAGTGGTGCATTAATTCTGTCCCTCTTCTGCGGTTTCTGGTCAAGTAAAACAAATGCCTAGGTGAGAGGAAAAGGGTGCAGTCCCTTTTAAATTCCAGGATCTGTGGCCAATGACATCCTCACTGCAGCTGTTGGTGGAGGCCTTCCTTTTTAGCTGATTACCTCACCATAACCGGGTTATGAAAATATCATCACTGGTTATGCATGTGCGTAGGGACAGAGGGTGGCGCTTCGCTTGGTGCTAAATCGAGAAGACTGATAGTAATGATCATGTGTCATAAGAGTTAGAAAGCTCACAAAGAAGCAGTAATAAACAGCTGTGGTGATGTATTCTGTGTGCTCTTTGGGCTTTAATTCATTTTCTGTATTTCAAATTAAAATTCCAAAGCACTGAACAGCCCAAACAATGCATTGTTTATTTAATTTTAATCCCTACATCCATCTTGTAGCAAAAACTTGACAGAATAATTGTCATTTCAACAGACACCTACTTCTCCTCCCTGAAGTTTCCGTCCTCCACTTTGACATCCCTCACTGAGAAGTTGATGTCACTCCAATTTTCTTTTCACACTCTGATTTTTTTTTTCTAAATGTTGCAACTTGACGCCGAAATGTTCCATGCAGCAATTTCAGAAAGAGCTTGTTTACTAGAGCAGGAAGTGTAGAGTGGGAGTCTCAAAGGGGGTCCGAGCTGCTCTCTGTACAGAGGTAATTATGTCAAAACGGAGGATTTTTTTTTTTTTGTCTGAATTATCTTCCAAGTTTTCCAGCTGCTGTCGAAGGCAATTATGGCTCTTGAAAGGACAGAATGGGACAGAAAAGGGAGAGAGAATGAAAGTCCCAGGAGTCATATTTAGACATAAAACATAGAGGCGTATGACAGTTATGATATGTGCCTCATGAAGCCCTCGCATCCATGAGTTATAGCCAGCGTCTTACTGCTTTTCTGCAAACCTCTTCTCATTGGAACAAGCCTTTGAACTTCTTTAAAATGTTATCCCGTGCTAATTAATGTCAGTAACATTGCTTCAACTGGTCTCTGTGTAGCACACATCTCAAAATTTTACATTTACCTTCTCTTTGTGTCCTGGAGGACATTCAAAACAGTTTTTTAATTATTTTCAGAGAATTGAATTTGCACTACGCAGAACCTCAGAGCCAAGAGGTCCTTGTCAGCAGCTTCCACATAAACAGCATGAACAGGCACGTGGCCTCGCGGCAAAGTTGAGCATAAATTAGACGGCGGTTGTGATCTGGGGCCCTGAGGCCAGTCAGACGGTGGGAGTGAATGTGTGTGCAGGCAGAAAGGTGAGTAATAGATTGTCCAGAGGTGCAGGGAGAAAGAGGGGTCAGAGCAAGCCAGGGTGAGGGTCCGGCAGCAGGCAGCCGTCTAACCGAGAGCGCCTATGGAGCGAAGAAAGGTAACTGGAGCGCAGAGCAATGAAAGTAAGTGGACCCCAGAGGACGCCTGAACATAACCATACTGTTCAGACCTGTAGCTGCAAGAAGTCAGGACTCAGGGCACAGGCATGTTGTGGGTATTTGACTTCCTTTTGGAGACAAAAAACAAGTCCCCTTAATGTGAATTATTAAATTTCAGGGTGAAGTCTTGGTTTAAGGTTAGGATAGGGAAGTAGTGGTCATGGTTAGGGGTTGAGTAAGTCTGTGGTCATCATGTGAATTTTGTCAATTTTTTTCTCATGTCAGGAGCACAGATGGTCGTAACTCTAGTTGTATGGGCTTGTGTTTATTTCCTTAGTTACTGTAATGTCTAACATATAGTACATGACACTTTAAATACACATGTACTATATAATCTGATCTTTCTTGAAAGTGGAAAAGTGGACATTTTTAACCAAATTTCCTGGATATCTGCGAAAGAAAATCTTGCTAATAAATTCAAATCTCTGTGTCTCTGTGTTTGTCTTTCTCTTCTTCATATATCTTGACAACTGTACATCCGATCTACTTCAAAACTGGTGGGTTTATATCTGGGGATCCGCAGAAACACAATGTTGAATTTGAAGTTGTGTTGCTGTGTTAAGATCTGTTTGGGGTCCTGTGTGGGCTTTTAGCTGTGTCTGGTTGGAGCCGAAGTCAGACCTGTTGTCAGGTAAATCATGAAAGCTAAATGTAAGATGTTACATGCAGATAAAAGCCATACAAAAACTGGTAGAACTATTTATGATTCATGTGCACTTTGATCCACTACTGTTCAGTGAATACTGGGCTGTAGGCTCATCAGGATAAGCTTTATCCCCCATCAGGTGCCATTAAACCAGAAGAAAAAGGGGCAACAAGATGTTATAAATGTCAATCTTCTCCTCTCTTCACATAGATCTTAAGCCTCGTAACACTAAACCTGTTCACTTAATGTTGAAAGATGACTCTCTCTCTCATTGGAGTCTCCTCTGATTGAACTAAACTCAACGTGTCAGATGACCCAACAGACTGCAAACAAGCCAACAGTTTAGCCTTTTTTTTGATGTCTAACCAAAAGTAAACTCACCAATATTGTTAGGAATATTCCTTCATTTTGAATATGAGAGGGTTTACTTTAGCTAACATGGGGGTTTATTTTAAACCAGTGCAATAATTTGTTTCTGCCAAGTAAACTCCTCACATTTCCAGATCTCATTTAGTAACCTTGCAAGTATAATGATATCATTGCCTGTAACAGTGGTGGTCATAACTGTAGAATATAGGGCGACCTGATGGCTGATGGTTACAAAATGGGATAAAATGCCTTTAGCTGTCTATCTACATTGGTTATATCTAAATTAAAAGGCAAAAAAACCCCTAATAAATAAACTTTTCAAAATTCAAATCAAAAGGTTTTCTTCCAATTATCTGTGATCAAGCAGCAACTTCCGGGCCTGAAAACAAAGCCATCACAGAAGTGCCAAAAAACTGCAGTACCTTGAATGTCCACTTGAGGCTGGCTCCAAAAGCAAGTCAGTCCCAATCGACCCCAAAGTTAAAATGATCAACTTTCCTGCAGAAATAACCTTGTTTCCAACCTGCTACAAAGAATTGTTTTGGTCTCTATGGCTAATGTCCCTATACATAACAACTGTACAGGACTACATTTTTGTATAATTCACCTGTTTAACTTGTATTAAGGCTTAAAATTATGCATAATTAAGGCTGTGGCTCCTTTGATTGACAAGTGGGTGCTATCACAGGACAAGAAACCAGATACGCTTGCATGGCTCACCTCAGCTCCACTAGTGCTCCACGTCTTTGCTCATTTTTAGATTAGCTGGGGTTAGGAGAAGTCAGATGCTGCCGTGATGGCAATGTTAGGAGCCACCACACTGAGCTTCAAAACTACTGTTCAGGAAACCCATGTGTGGCTTACAGAGAGCTTATCCATCTTTACATACAGTCTCTGATAGTGATGCAATCTGCTGAAAAGTGCTGATGCAAACTAAGTCATTAAAATGAATGAATTCCTTTTGAATATGAATCTGACCTACATGTTCACATGTACACAGTAAAATAAGTGAAAACCTACATATGACTCATGAGCAAAGGCCACTCACCACATAGTGAAACAAAAACAGCTCAGAGAAAGGAGTGGGTGCATGAACTAATGCCTTTATGTATCACCTGCATTTAACCTGAGTGTAATACAACCTCATATCTTTGAACCGGGAGCCTCATATATCTTAGAGTCATAAAGCTGATGAAATCCTTTAGTGCCATTTCCCATGAAATATAAGCCTGTAATTGTAAGAGGTCCCAGCTATTTCAGGTGGGGTTGCTGGTGAAAGAAAGTGGGTGATCTGACCTTGGGGCACTAATTCTACCCTCTTACTGGCATGTGAGTTCTTACTGTACATCCATTATGTGCTGCAGGATCACTGTTAGAACCCAAGAGTTGCATTACATGCCAGAGGTCCCTTGTTCTATAGGACTTCCTTCATGTGGGGCCTTTAGTGCCACTGGGTATTCTTAAATGCACCATTCCTACTTTACTAGCGTTGATGTTCTATGCTGCTGCCTGACAATCATTGCACCACCTGTGGCTCAAAACAGCTAAAATGATACTCTTAAACATGACATTATGATGATATGAAAGTTTAGAAGACCACCCACTCTATCTCTATGGATTCTTAGAGGGGCTTTTCAGCGTTGCTACACTATGTCAGTCTGTCTCTCAGTAATCAGATTGTGGTTTTAAACTATGATGTTTCTTTGTCTCTCTTCAGTGCTACATGCTGTGCACATTATGTCATCGACCACATGGAAGCCAACTGTAACGATGTAATGTTGCCATGTTGGTGTCTCCTAACTGAGTTTGCATTATGTGAACACAAATAGCATTGTTTTAATCCATTTACCTCTGTAGTGTAACTGGTTATTTTTGGTGTACAGTATCAGGGCGGGACAAAGAGCCGCTCAAGGGCCTCTTGCTGCTTTTGTTGTGCCATTGTGAGATACAGAATTCACCTAAATTGGATCCAGCATCTCGCAGACCCATCTATCCAACTTTGTCTGATGCTTTCACTCAATATGTTTGTTTTCATAAGACAAAACAAAAGATGCGTATCTTCTTGTCATGATCTCATCGCAGTCTAAGCTGATTACACCTCTCCACTTTGTTCAGTTTCTCACTGGAGACAGAAAAGTTATGTATTTTAAATCTCAGTGTGCATCTTGATTACAAACAGGAAGAATCCAGCATTTCATGTTTTTGATATGAAGCAGGCAGCGTTGCGTGATGACAGACCGTGAGCTGAAATCATCAGGGTCTCCGTAGTGGTCTGGAGGTTTCACCCTGTCTGTTTGAATGTGTTTGTGTTTGTCTGTTTAACTAAAAATTTTATCTCCCCGTCTCTTACCCTCATACCAGTCGAGTGCGTTACATGACACTGTATAGTTGTCTGGATCGTCACTGCTGATTAAACGTGTCACCACTTTGGAGTGGATACACATAAAATACAAGATAGGATTTAACAAATGACTTTGAATTGCGTAACGTCTGAGCGATGATCTCTGCATACACACAGAGCCTCATTTGATTTTGACATTTCTTCTGCTCAAGAATAGTTAGAAGTAGTAAGCCTAATGGCATCCTCAAACTATGATGATACTGATAAATAAAACACAAAAACATGTAATACTGCCGATATTAAATAATAATAAACAATACTGTGTTGTCTCAGACTAGCTTGACTGTGAGGCCGCTGGGCACAGTTTAACCTAAATGCTAGCAACAGCATGCTAAGGTACCCACAATGACTAACTTGTTAAAGTTAAGCCATCCCAGTATAATGTTTGTCATGTTCACCATCTAACATGTGGTAATTAGCAGGAAATACAAGTTAAATTGAGACTGATGGCCCAGTTTGTGTTGCAAACCAAAGTACTGGATAAGATGAAATACTGACTTGATGATAATGAAACTCAAAGTTATTATAACTGATCTTGTGGGGCACAAAAATGTCCAGTTCTGTTTCCCAAATCTTCATATATAACTCAGAATCAGAGTCAAGATCAGTTTTATTGTCATTATACAATGTATAAGGAAAATGTGCATGATTTCTCTCCTTATATACTAATAACAGACTGACTTAACTGTATTCTCAATTATGTTTTTGATGGAGACATATTTTCTACCAGGTTACATTTGTTTGCCAAATTTGTTCTAATATGTTCTGTATGTTTGCCATTTATTTTATTGCTTTATTGTGGCTCCCTTTGACCTAACCAATCAGATATTAGATGGGATAAGACTCATCATCCCTGATAACTCAAAAAGTGGAGGCGAAGCTTCAAACACGTTGTAAAAAGGTTGTATTTTGATACAAATAATGATATTTTCCTGAACCGAACCAAGCAGTTTTGCTGCCAAAATCTAACTAAGCTTCTAAAAAGAAGTTATCCTTGTGAAAGTGTAAACCAAAGCACACTATCCTACACACAAATACAAAGTTCACACTATCCTACACACAAATACAAAGTTTTGGTCCTTAAATCTAATCAAAACAAAAACTGAAAGTTCAAGAATAAATGTCCCACACAGGACACAACCCAATTTCCTGTGTAAAATTCCCGTTGCTGACTTATGCTGCCATCCTACCTGATTACATGGACTTCGTGGCTCCTTCAAACTGGATGTCTTTGCTTATACATCACAGTATTATCTTTCATGGAGAAAAGTATGGTTCTTTCAAAACGGAAATGAGATTGCTGCTTAGTTATACACGGACGTCATTTTTGGGGGAGACAGGGTTGTAATATCAGTACTGTAGTTCATGTTAATCTACACTGTGATTGCTGAGACATTTCTCTCCAAACCACAAATGCTAACCTGATGGTGGAATGATAGGAAAAGTCAAGAGATCAGGAGGATTTATCACGTGGGAAGCATTACTGTGCCAATTCGCCTTGTAGATACTGAGATATCTGAGAGGATTAGTGAAACCTTTGACCTTCTGAAAGCACTAGAACAGTGAGGGAATCACCTAAGTCATTAAACTTATCATGTGGCCAACATGGATGTGGAATGTCATGACAGCGGGTATGACATTTGTCAAATGTAAACCTCATAACTGTGTTAGGGATAAAGGTTCAGGCTACACAATGTGTCCTGATAAGGAGGTCACTGTGTCAGAATAGGCAATAAGAGAGTCATAAACTCTTGGAACACTGGAACTACTTTAACAACCAGTCATAGGTTGCCGTCTTTCACAACCTGCATGATGTCATTGAGAATAACTACCAAAAATGAAAATGTAAATTAACAATGACGTGAATAAAACTGAGCGTGTTGTTCTTTATGACTGTTGGATGCACCTAGAGAGCAGTTTGCATTGGTTACACTGTAGATCATCTTTCACTTTGCCATGTTGCGTACAGAGTGCTTTTGGGCTCCAACTGGTCAACTTCACACACACTGTGAAGCCCTCACACCGCAGGCCAGGCCAGAAGGTGAAAACAAAATAAAAAACTGAGGTGATCATCTTTTTATTGGGATGTTCCCGTTGCACTGTTGGCTGTTGCTGGTCTAGATCCAAAATTCAATTATTGTGCTGGATGTTCACTCAGTGGCAACACCTCCTATCTTTGAGGTTGAGCCATTTTCATACCAGTATTGTGTAGTCCTGAAACTGGCAGTCAGTAACACTTGATACCTGGGAACCATGAATGTCATGGTGGAGTTTAATGAAAATTTGAGCCAGTAGTAGTTGAAATATCTCAGTCTTCAAAAAGTGTTACAGTAAAATCCATTGTACTAAGGAGACATACTATTTCTCTCCAGTCACCATGTTGTGAGTCCCAGTAGGAAATGTCCCCCAGCAAAAACAAAAAGCTAAGGGCTTGGTACATGAAAAACTGTTTTGTTTGCCCCTTGTAACCTGTGATTATGTACTCCAGAGTGAGGCACTGAACAGGACCTGTTTTCATTACCTAAAGGGCCACTGCAATTTTCCTTTATTAAGCCTCAAAGTTAGAGAAGAAGACGGATAGTATTTCCTTCTTATTGCCATGCATGACTAACTGGGTCATTTTAGAATTTGGCTCAGCGTACATACACACTCGTGTAGGCATGTACAGTCTTGCACATGCTACAAGTTGCATGCATACACACAAGGGCAGTGTTACTTCTACGAACTCAAAGCACTTGTGATCTCTTTGAAAGCCTAATTAGGCTTGTTTAAAAAAAAAAAAACAGCCACTGTAAGATAAAGAATATTTTTCATTTCTGTGATACAAAACAAAAGTCACCTTGACCTTTTCAAACTGACTAGCTCTTTCAGCTTCACTGCTTTTGGAGCTAATCTGACATCTACTAATTTACATGGAATTACAACTTCCTAATATCAACAAAGGATGGGTTTAAGACTTGATTCAGCTCTTTGATTTGGTCTTTTGTGATAGTAGATTTTTGTTTGCCTTTCAAAGCTGCTTGAAGAATGTTTGTGGGGACGAGAAATTAAATTTCCAGAAATTTAAACCAACCCTTCCCCTCCCAGCCCCCTGCTGGTCAGCTAATAGGCTCGGAGTGATTGACAGGACGGAGTCACGCCTTCTGCCCTCCAAACTTCTCCTTGTTAGGATACATGGCTTTCTGCACACTTCAGTTTTAAATAAGGAGAGCAGTGGAATGTGGCTAGCTCTTTTTCCAGGACATATAATCCTGTTTATCTTTGGTGACCAACCTCTGGATCTTATTCTGAGATTAGCCATGAAAAGATCCATTCTTGAGATCCACCCAAAGTGTTAAACATCAGATTTTTCCCCGTCTTTCTACCACTACCCTTCCTGTTTAGCATGTTTTCTATCCCGTATTTCCTTTTGTTTCATTGCCCACTGCAGTCCGTCCTCCAGATGTCGGTCCCAGAAGGTTTCGGGGCTCCACACTCTGTTACCTGCTGACACTAATCTACCCTGAAAGTCTCCAGCTGCTCCGAGACCCAACAGCTAGCTGCAAAAAGCTTTTCAGGTCCCTCTGTACGTTCATTTCCGTTCGAATGAGTGGATTCACGCTGGACTAAGTGTTATATTCCTCCTGTAATGTAGCTTACATGTTTGCAAATATGTCCTTGACACTCTTGGAGATTCTCACTGTGTGCATGATTGAGTTGGAAACTTTTCCTTTTAGTTTCAGGTTCTTAGAGCACATGGGAGTCATTAGAAAAGCATTAGAAGCGCCTTTATTCAAACTGCATGTAAATTTGTTCCTACGAAGCAGTAAAATTGGAGGTCAGCCTTTGTAAGCGAACACAGTCCAACTGGAGTCAATATCAGCCGCCAACATGACACAAACTCTGTTGCATAACCGCTGAGCAGAATTCAACACGGGTCAAAGAGCGAAAGCTTGATTTGTGTTTCCTCTTGGGACAGCTGACAGCCAGCTATAAAGAGACTCCACCTTGTCCCAAAAAATCCTTCACTTTCAAACTTCCAAGATCAATTCAAACAACTTTTACCACAACAGCTGTAAATATGTCAGTGCACACAAGCATCAGGGAAGATCCGGCGCTCACTGAAGAGGAGAGAGCGCTGTTGTGAAAGAGGAGAGCTTGTGCATCAAACTGATGTTATGTCATTGATGTTTGGACTGACTTTCAAACTGTGTTTACAAAAACTGCCTCACAATTATCTGCATTTTGTAAAAGTTGGCTAGAAATCTGCCTTTCTGTCATCACTAAGTGAAACATCAGGTCAACAATGGAGATAAACGATGAGGAATATAGTCACACTGTATTTATCATTATTAAGTTGCAGCATGACCAAAAGTTCACCGAACATCTTTTTATTTGTTGTTGTACATGGCGAAATAAGGCTGATGTGATGTCAGTATGCAAACAATCCAGAGAAGAGAGGAGCTTAACCCTACATTGGCAATCATCAACAGTTTAAGCCATGGGAATTACAGAAATATTGCAAAGAGGACCATTGGATCCCTTGTTGGGTCAGTGTTAAGCTCTGAAATGATACTTCAGCAACACGGTTTAGCCATAATCTTTACATTGCAACTCATTTTCAACACACCATTTGCTTTATGGCACCATATTCAAGCTGTATACTCTGTAGTTGCTATTTTGCTGCCTCACTGCTCACATGAGAGCTCTGCTGCTACTTCTGCCACCATTGCTGTCCATTTAGTAGGCTATTTTAGAAAAAAATTCAACACCTAATTCCAAACTCCCACCTGTAGGAGTCTACATTCTCCATGGGGGAAGGTTATTACAGTCACTCCTAAGTCTCTACTGTGCTGAGGTTGGTGTTTCTATTTGGAGAGAGATGAGGATGGAGCCAAAATAGCGAACACCAGTGATGTACATAGGTAAAATTCAGGGCAGGTGGCTGATTGAATTAGAGTTTTTAGTTAAAATTAATGATCCAAATGCACCCAATTCTTGACATATAAAGGTGCTGATCAAGATAAAGAAGTAAAAGTATCTGAAATAAATAAAACAATAAATAAATAAACACCTCAATTTCTGATCAAACTCTACTGTTTGACCACGTCTCATGGAAAACTGTTATTTGAATTGCTGAAAATTTTACTCAAACACCACTATTTGTTGGGCTGTAATCGGAAGAAATGCAGTCCTGGTAAAAGATAAATAAATCTGACTCATATTGATTGTGTGAAAGTGGAATTTGGGCGACTAAACACCACCAAGTAAGAGATTATGTGGGGAAGTGGCTCACCATATGTTGGCAGATTGCTCTGATTTTAGTGATCCCTGCTTGAAATTAAGTTCAGATCAGCACTGAGACATGAGGATTTATTGAGATTTATTAAAGTAAAATGTATATATCATGGAGCAGGGGCTTGGAGCAGTTTCCTGTTGGAGCTGCTGATAACATCACAGAACCTAAAAGACATCTGACATCTGATATCACCATATGTATTTAGTAGAAAAGATTACATTTTTTAGATTATAGTCTTTATTTGGATGCCAAATAATACATAAAGGGTTACTAGTGAGGCGCCACTGCTGTAATGGAGGCGGTACTTAGAATCTAGATGTCTATGCTGAACTTTATCAGCCCATTTTTCTGCTTGTTGCTCTAAAAACCACAGAGCAGTAAACTCATTGCTTCACTATGATCTGTTCCCCATTAATTTGAGAATAAAACATTGAAACATCACTTTACTGATGAATGGCACAGCTTTAATCCAAAACACTGTCAAATTCACATGACCCTTTTTACGACATTCATTACCGCAGTATGTCTCCTGAGATTGGATTACTGTTTTTCTCTCCTATACATCAGATTCCAGAGCATTTCTACAGCACATATATGCCCCATGAGTCAAACAAATATATCGTAGAGCAAAATAGATTTACTATAATGATTTACCTGGTTTGAGCAAGTTGCACGCCTCCGCAAGTTGATTTCCTCGGTGTAATCAAATAACAAAAAGAGTCTGCTTTGAAGAGCAAAAAACACATTAAGCGGTTTGAAACTATATTTTATGATTTAGAAAATAAATGCAAATGTAAACAATTTATGATCTATTATTGAAACAAGCAGGAACAAGCCGCGATACAGGGGCTTTCCAATAGAACTTATGTTCTTCTCTGTTCCCAGTACAAATCGTAATCACTAAACCCAT
Organism: Amphiprion ocellaris; assembly: GCF_022539595.1. NCBI lineage: Eukaryota > Metazoa > Chordata > Actinopteri > Pomacentridae > Amphiprion > Amphiprion ocellaris. The sequence goes on from NC_072770.1 coordinate 16,739,789, forward strand.
TTGGAAAATTTGTATTAAACGCATTATTTGTCCTTTGCAAAACAAGGTGTTTGGATTTCTGCAAATGTGTTGGCTGTTCGGAAATTGGCTGCATACTGTGGCTGCAATTAGAGCCTGATTTATTGAAGCAGAGCTCAATCAAGTCATGGCAGAGGTAATGTAATGTACCCCCTGCTACCAACTAAATTCTCCACCTCTCTGTTCCGCCAGAATGACTTCATTATGATGAGGAAAATGTGGGGAAGGAACTCACATCAATAGGCAGTCCCGGTAATTAAAAAAGATCGACAGGCAGCCAGGTTAATCCAGCACGGCCAGCTTTGCATAAAATGTCCCCCGTAGCTGTTTTGGGTCCTGGCTCCGGTCCACCCGGGTCCTGAACACATGTGGCTTCCAGATGTGGCTCCTGGGATGGATGCGATCGGGCACGTGGATGAAACATAAACCACACTGCCTTTAGGGACGCACTCATCCCTCATGTGTCTAATATTAATGCCAAGACAGAGCGTTTAAGAGGAGCAGCAGCTGTGATTAATGTTTTTATGAAGAAAAGATCAGCTAAATCTGCATCCCCTTGATTTTATGGAGTCTTATCGTGAGTTTAAGCTCTTTGTTAAGCTGGTCATCTGCGACTGGTGAACTGTTTTGGCTCGTTTTCACCACTGAACTCTACCTGTTCAGCACCAAGCAGCAATTAGTGACAAGCTATTGAGCAAATTTGAGCATCTAGCAGCTAAACAGGCAGACTTTTCCCTTAGAAGCTGAAAAAGACCAAAACGTATGACACCCATTTCAGATTTAAAGTTCCCATTTCAGTTTCCTCTTTAGAAAATATCCTTAATGTCACGAAATCCAGGATTGAAGGAATCTCTTGTGTTTAATTCAATTCAATTCAATTCAATTCAATTCAATTTAATTTTATTTATATAGTTAAAATTATATGTCAGATTGTCTCAAGACACTTGACAGAACCCATATGCCTGAACACTTACACTGTAACCATCAGTTTTAATAGTTTTATGTTAATTTAATGCTAAATCATATTCAGTCCATCATTTTGGCTCTTCTAACAAATTTAAATACTCCAACATGAATGACCGTTGACTGCTGTTGTCCCAGCAGTTGTTAATCAAACTTTGCACCATAATTATTGTACTCAACTGAAGCTGAAACAGAATTTAAAAGGCATAGGTCAAAGCTCCCATGACAGATGGTTAGTGATTGGATGTTTCTTGAGTAATGTGTCTTGGAAGTTGTAGTTAATTTTAAACTTAAAGTTTCATGTCCAACATCTTGTGTTTTGGATTTTTTTTTATATTAGAGAATCTGATATTTCATTCGGTTGCTGTGTAACCGGGAGAGTTTTAATACTGAGTGATCCAACTGTGAGTCATCAAATATTTTCCATGAGAAAAATGAATGGAATTTTTACTTCCGGAACTTGGACTTCCATTTTTTGTGTGTGAGTAAGGTTTTATGTTGGCTATTTTAGAGGTTAGTGGCCAATCATCATCAGCATCCAAGTTCCTCACATTTTTATGGGGAAACAAAATAAGATGATTCAGGAGCCAAAACCTCTGAATTGGAAAAGTATAGGATACACTCAGGATATTTACCTGTGGTCTGCCACAAGAAATTCTCTGCCACCATGAGGGTTTGTGGATTGAGGGTGACAGAATATACTACGGTTAAATCTTGCCAGACAGAGTGGTTAGAAGGAAGCAGAGAAGATTCCTTTTAGCCCAAGATGAAGGACGCTTGAGGCACAGAAAACTTGGCTGGCCTTTATTTTTAGGATGAGAGCATAAAAAGCTAAAACTCTTTTCCTCACAGTCAGACTTTTGAATTTGGACAACTGGACAGCCCTCTCTCGAGTCAAAGTTTGCAGCTCTGTTTGATCATTTCATGCAGTTTTTGCTAACCCCAGCAAGACTCAGAGACATCCTCACCACGTGGCTGCATCTTGGTTTCAGAGAAAGGAGCGCACATATCTCTGATCTCGAGTGAAATCCCCAGAGAACCAGGTTTTCATCTCTATTCCTGATAAATCTCTGAACAAAAACAAGAGATTCGGATATTCTTCAAAGGAGACTGAGAAAATCTATAACCCGTCTGGGCGGAGCCTTTCATCAATATCACATGAGGATCTCACAGCGTTCTCATGTGAAGCTGGCGAGGGGGTTTTGTTTTTCCACTGAAGCTCTGACCGCAGAAGGCTGAGTTTTTTGTGCGGAGCTGTGGGAATGTGGCAGCAGAAGACATGGTGTGGACACTGAAAACAAAGTAGGTCTTGACAGGTTGAAGGTCCTGCACAACGAAAGGATTGTAAAGGGTTGCCCTCAGCTCTGGCTGTTTTAATTGGCTGGAAGCTGGATGGCAGGAGAAGGCCTCCCGTTAGATTGTCACAAGTTCTCCCTCAGAGAGACAGATCAAAGTTTTTAACATACCTGCCGGATGGATGGATGGATGGATGGATGGATGGATGAGTCTCCTCCTCCAGATCTCTCAGGGTCATTTTGAACATTTCTGCCCAACACTTTGATCAGCATCAGTCTTGTACACACATATAGTTAAAAAAGTTGCTGTTCAGTGAACTGAAATTTCAAAATGAACTAAGCCTGATCAATTTGATTCTTTTGATATTTTAACTTTTCTTTTTACTAATATTATTACTGATGCTGTAGCAGGAAGAATTTTGTCGAATCTGTAGTCGACCAGCCTCTGCAGTGTGTTAACAATGGAAAGCAGAAGAAACCAAATAATCATTAAATAGAACAGAAATTTAATCAAAGTAAGTTAAATGTGTTGGAACTGTTGAAGTTCATGATTGGGAACAGAGAATTACTCCTTTCTCAGTTTGACTAAGGTGGTTTGATGCTGTTTTTTTAAAAATCTAAATTAATAGACTTTGTTGGCCACCTTGAGGAAGTGAAACAAGTTATGAACTCAACACTAACATTATCACATTATAAGATTGGTTATATCCTCTGCACACAGTCATTTTTCACATCCAAGAATATTTTTCTGGCCACCTGTTGAAGCTCAGTTTTGCTTTCCATCAACTCTTTAGCTTTTTGTTTTTGCAACATTCTCCATTATTTTTTGCCATCAGTCTGTCTGCTGTCCAGTGCTGTGCAGGTAACTTATTATGGGGTTTTAGAGCTGCGTGTTGTGTCTGAAATCGAGGTTGATAACAACGATTAGAGTGAATGAGTGTGAGGTTGCAGGCTGTGAAGCAAAACATTGAGCTGGACAGTTGAACTGATGCAAACTACCAGTTTGGTTGATATCAGCTAATGAATAAATATCTTTCTGTGCAATATGCAGCCTAAATGTAGGTTTTAAGTAAGCGCCTTCTTTTTCACATCAAGTAATCCTTTACATACACCCTTTAAAGCAGGATTCTTGTCTACTCATACAACTGTTCCACTAGATTTAAAACTTGCCATTTCACTGTAAATATCCTGTGATTGTTATTCTGTAAACATTACATTGTCTTGCTGTAATATGGAAATAACTGATAGATGCAGGTTTATTTGTTTTTTTGTTTGGAAAAGAGTACATTTTCAGTAAGTTATGTGTACCTGTAGGCTACTCGAGTAGATGTTTACATAAGGGGCCAGATGCATAGATCTACAGACAGGTGACAAATTAAAGGAAAAAGTTGAACTCTTGACCCTACAGTAAAGGGATCTGGTGACTCTTAAACGCTGTGAGAGGCATTTTGCTGTCAGGGTTTGGATCCATTTAGTCCATTAGAGGGAAGGTTCACTGCAAATCAGTGTTGACCTGAGTGGCCAGCTTTATGCTGTGATGAACCATCCTGGAGGAAGCGGTCTTTTCCAGGATGACAACGCTCCCATCCTCAGGGCACGAGGGGTCACTTAATGGTTTGATGAATATGATGTGAATCATATTGAAGCCACACTTTATTAGAGCAGTTAATGGCGGTTTTTTCTTAAATTTGTCACCTGTCTCTATTTGTAGCCTGGTTCTCTCTGAAAAATCTCAATGACTGGAATCATTGTAATTGGGCTTCATTTCCACTCCCACTCCTGTAGAAATCTAAAAATTGAAAAGTAAACACCTTTAAATGTCCATCTGCAATCATGGCATGTGCCTGCTCCATCTATTATCCCATCTTTTGTGGAGAAAAAAGGTCAAAATATGCAGTTCTGCAGGTTGTGTCCTCCAACAACAGTCAACAACTGTCTTTATCATGTTACATGTGCCTCTTTATAGCACCTGAACCACTAATTTATCACACAAAGATCATCAGCAGGGACATTTATGATATCTCAGTTATTCTTAAATGTCATGAAGATGATCAACTATTAAGAACATTATTCTTTTACAAACAACGCTAATGGAAATTGTTTTTGCATGGCTTTTGTGTGTACTCATGCTTAATATATCCCTTCAAAGTTGTTACTGCAGGCTGTAAAACTGTGAAAAACAAATGTTTCACAAGTACATATAATATTTTAGAACATTTATTCTATAATTTGCCTGCATGCACACAAAAGTACACATCACAAACTGCAGAATTTATCTGACTGTCTCTTCCTTTACTTTCTTCCTCCTCCCAGTTAGCCCTGTGGAGGTCAAATATTATCTCTCTTTTCAGACTTGGCAGCACTGCTCATCAACAGCGGCCACACCTGTGTATCTGTCAGTGTTCTGACCTCTCCACAGCCCTTCACATTACACACAAAGACATGCAGTGTATGACCCGGCACTCACAGAACAAACAACTTTATTCATCTACACTCACTCTCCGCCGTTTTGTTCTCCTTGTGCTCCTTCAACGCGGCTTGCAAGACACCAAAAAAAGGTCATTATGTGGTGGAGGGCCAAATGAACCATTGCTGACAATAACAAAAATCACATCAAATCTGCCATTACAGGAAGCAACAGTCCAGTGGACCAGTTTGGCGCCCACAGTCAGGACATTCTGGTTGGTTGACCTGGAACTGATACTGTTCAGGGGACAACATGGAAGGAAATCCTTAAGTCTTCCAGAAACAAAGTGAGGGAGAGAAGCGTAAAGACCTCTTCTGTCAGATTTGCACCATTTATGTTGCAGGAGATCCTTAAGTCTTCCTGCTTCAGAACACTTCCTGGCATAATCTTTACGCTCCGGCACGCACATTGTCGTCTTGTAGATTAAGCCTGGAAAGAAAAACACTACCTGCCCACACATTGCGTACTGTATCACTTTCTTGTTTCCATTATTGCTTCCTCACTGGTGTGTCACAGCAGAGAGGGGACCGAGTGCATTGGTCCTGTTGTGGGTGCACTGAGTTTGGTATGTGCAGAATTCTTCTACAGAGGTTTCTATGTCTGCGCTGTGGCTTGACCTCTCTCTGGGTCTCATCAGGGGTCTCTCGGCCTGAGACGAGGAGGCAGGAGGGAACTCGCGCTTCACCCCAGAGGAAATGAAAGAGGCAAAGGTAGCCGGTCCCCGCTGACCTCCACCCTTTTACGTTGTCACTCAGAGTGACCTCAGAGAACCTGACTACAACTTATATGTCTGTCAAAGGGGCCCCCTCTGCATGTTTGAAATACTTAACAGTCGCTCATTTAAAAATGCATACTGTGGCGCTTTCAGATGAATTGGATGCTGGGAACGAGCCTGCTGTCTCTCAAAATAAACATTTCCTCTCTTGATTTGACACATGACAAAGTAACACCTGTGTGACACAAAGCAGACCTCACAACCTTTTCAATTCATCAAACATTTAAGTTGTTTGGGTTTGCAAGTCATGGACAAAAGCACCTCCTGTGGCACATGTGCACACATCATGACATTTAAACTGGCCTTTCTAATCTAGCACAGAGCATAATGCAGGTTAATACAACAGAGGCAGATTTACTTCTCTGAACTTATGGTAATTAAAGAAAGAATGACTCCCTGGTTTCAGATATGAGAGGACAAAAGTGGGCTTCTGAGGTTACAAGTATGGCTGCCAGATCTGATCAACTGTGCCTAGCTAACTAATTAACACAAACTGAATGAGAATCATCTGTTTGATTTCAAGTCAAAAACCATTTAATTTCTGCATAATATGATGGCTAACACTACAAGCTGTAGGCAAAAAGGCATCATCCTCACCACTTGATTCCTCTGTGTAGCAGACCAGGACGTATAGTCAAAGTATCACTGCCATCTTTAATGCTGCAAAAGTTTTCCATAGATTTCATTTCAGGATTTTTAAAAGTGACAAGTCCTTCTAATGTCTCTGGTAAAGCTGAATAGTTAGACATAGCAAAGATATAGAGAGCCAAAGTAAAACCAGTACCACTCAGATATCCACTGACATTCGTACGGCTGTAATAATCAAAATACAGCAGTCTTTTTCAACGTGGCTCACTTGCTATATTAGCTAAAAACAGCTTTAGTGGTTTACCCTTTCCCAAACCCCCTGTGTGTTCTCATCTTGAGTGAGTACAGGTAACAAATGGAAAGATTTCCGTGTTTACAACTTTGCGAGCATTCACATCATATTTTACAACTCAAGCTGACAGCTGTGTCTTCTTGCGCTTCTGCTTCGCACTTATTCCTTATTGCTAGAGATTCCAACTATCTGAATCAATAAACACTAACAAAACAGAAAGACACACACAACATCAGTTCTTCAAGGGAATTTTATACTACTGCACAGGCAAAAAACATTATTATTCACTGCTCACGAGCATAATTTGAGCAGTTTGTCTTCTTGTAGTTCTAAGGGTTAAAATGTCATATCTGATCAACATAGAACAGCATCCATACAATGTATGTGTTTAACACATAATATTACAATCGACTTTGAATTCTGTCTGTGTTTTCTGGCTTTTGATGGCACTTTTGTCCCTTTTAGCACCAAGTCAGATCTGAGATTTTAGAAAATATTAACTTTCCCAGTAGTCACAGCGATTTAGATATTGAATAGTACAGCATTTGTAGCCTTTCATGGTAGCTGTAGTTCTTTTTCTGCTCCCCAAGTAATCATTGTTTGGGTTGGCTGAAATCACAAAGGGCTCATTTTCTTATAGCAATAGCTGTGGTGAATATCAGTGTGTCCTATGTGGACCTATGGAATAACTGTATGGTAAACCAACTCAAGGAACACACTTTTTTTTCTTCTGAAAGCTAGGTTAATCAAATGTCATATTGCTCGAGTAACAAGTTTAGCTGGGGTTTCAGAACTGTGAGCATCCTCAAATCAGATAGTTGCAGCTCCTACATAAACTAATCATGAAATAAATAAAGGAATACTTCTACAACATTCTTCCAACATCATTCCTCATTTTGTTCATGTGTTTTTGTTTTGGAAAGGTTATAAAAAAACCTTTTTTTCTCGACAGGCTACATTTAGACGAAGTTTTCGACAGATGGTCAGTTATTGTTTAGAGGTACAATGCTGACCAAAGACTACAAAATGAATTATTGAGGGTCTTGACTGTGATGGAAGAGCAGTTATCAGCACATTGCATGAGCAACATAGTGAGTCAGGTTAAGTAAATATGCTATAAATGGTTCCTGCTAGATGCCATAGGGTTTGGGTGGGGCAAAGAGGGTATGAGTGCCGCCAATAGTATTGGTGTGTGTGTCCCTGAGTAAACATGCAGTCATTAGCCACTTCCTCCTGTGACTCCTCTGCACAGCCACGGCCACTTGACCCTCATAAAAGTGATGAACTGTGTGTCTAGAGATGCTTACTTGTGTTAACACTCAAAAAGCTGGAGAGGTTAGACTTTCACCCTATAGGGCACCTATTACTGTGGGCTCACCTCAGATTGACAAAGACATACAATAACTTCTCCAACTCACATGACCTTGTCTCCCTGTGCCTCATCAAATCAGCGTTTAAAAGTTCTCCCACTGTCTTCCCGTCATGAAGCAGTTTTAAGACGTTTCGGGACAGAACAGCCCATCGCTCAGCAAACATATGACATTGGTTAATGCGCAGCCAGCGTGGTTTCATGGGGTTCACTGTAACGCTACACCACAAGTTGGAGGGCATTCACTCTGCTTGTGTGACTTTAATGGAAACGAGGGAGAGCGGAGCCTCCACGTCGAGCCTCGAGTCGTCCAGTGTGTTGGCTAACAAGTCTGTTCAAACATTTTCCTTCCTTCGTCACTGAAGACATATACATTTCCCCTTGGTGTCTGCTAACAATGACTTTTATAGATTATAGTTGTCAGGCAGCTCACTGGTTTATATATCGTGCTGCCTCATTTTTCATGCTTTAAAGCCAGTCGTGTATTAAGGAGGGATGTGGTTAATGTATACCATATAGCCATGCATAGATATATAAGCAATACTATATGGCCATACTGTATGATGTATATTTAAAAAGAGTTTGAGTCACTCTCACTTCGACCCAACACCTTATTTTTCTGTGCACATTTTGCACACTTGGTGTTTCACTGTTATTTTAGAAAAACAACAGCACAAGTCACCTTTTAAACAGTTTATTATGACCCACAGTTAAATGTTATTGTGACAGAGGCCTCTCTTGGCCACAATAATTTTGACTAGAACAAAGGAGGGAGTGAGAAAATATAGTTATATAGCCCAGTAGGCCTTTTTTGGAAGGGAAGAGGCTTGGGTCAGTGAACGGGTCAATAAAACACTGGGCTTTAACTTGGAAGACCACTGTTTGTTTTCCATTTTAAACTGATAGTCAAAACTTCTTTTAGCTATGGCTACTTCCATAATTTCAACTTCTTGTTTATTATTTTAACAGTGACAGAGTACCTCTATTGCAATCCAAACTCTCTCTCTCTTTCCTGAACCTGACCAAGTTGTTTTTGTGCATAAACCAACTCAAACAGATGGAAAACAAATGCATCAGTGCTTATAATAGACTCCTGTATGTTGCATTCAGTGATCAGGGACAAACAGTCTATATGACATCTCAATTTGCTGCCTACACACATGGCAACATGCTAAAAGACTGATGCTAAAGCTACGTGCTAACGCTAGTGTCATGGTGCAGTATCATTAACACAAAATATACCCAAAATCTCTATTGATTTTATATTAGATGCACCGTATAATAAATTAAGTGTTAGTTGTCCCAACCGAAGTCCCAGGAAGAGTCAACATCCATAGATGTGGAAGACATGCTAATTGAGAAGAAGCACTATTGAGGCTAGAAGTTGATGATCCATGTCCAGTTGTTGGTGCATGGTAGGTCCACTGATGTTTCTAAATTGGCTGTAGATGGTAGTGTGAGAGTGCATTGTTGTCTGTCTGTGTGCGTCTGACTGGTGATCTGTAAATGGTGCACCCAGCCTTTCACGTGAAATCAACCAAAACAATTAAATCTTTTGGTTCTGCTTCTTCACTGATTGATTTACTGAAAAAATGGACAATATACAGCAGTGGAAAGTGCAGTGTAGTGCTCCTGGACTGCTGCATGAGCCACATACGGACTTGATTTTACACCTTTTTGCAGCCAAAGTTCAACTAAATTGAACTTTGAACCAAAATAGTCTGACCTCCACCAACACTGACAAGTTAGGATGGTGCTAAATTCAAGCCAGACATAAAATATTAGAGACGGTGGGGAGACAAGAGGACTGTACCATGAAGCAAGTTTGACATAGCTGGGCTTTCTTTGCATAAGCTGGCTTGACAAAAAAAAAAAACAACCCCAGTCAGAGTTAAAGGGTATCATGAAGGTGGTTATCAATTTTCTTTGTTAACGCAGGTTTTCTCCTTCAAACTCGATGCGCGTTCACACAAAGCGGGCATTTATCGCATCATGCGACTCTTCTTCTGCACAAAATGAAACATTTGTGTGCAGCTGGTTCAGTCCACAGGTTGTCAACAAGAATATAAAAATGTATGACGGTAAAAAAGCTGCTACTGCAAATGATGCAAGACAGGAACCTTGGTAGAAATGTATGTTCATATATTTGTTTTACTGATCAATGGAGCTCAATATTTCTGACAACTGCACAATAAAGGTATTAAACTTTAGACTTCATGTGTTTAAACATGATATTGTATTGAAGTACATTTAGGTCTGAGACTGTCCCATAATGCAGGATATCATTTTAATTTGTTGCCAAATCACAGTGAAATCAATGATACTGATTGAATATTCTCTGTAATAAAACCAGTAGTAGTAAAACCAGTTTTCTAATCTGTGTTTTATCGGCTGCAGTACCAGCAGTGAAACGGACTTGGCAGCAAATCAGGATCAAATTTAACATATTTATATGATTTCTGCATCACCAACTAAGTACATGTCGGGTTCCAATGGCATCCTGATGCATACAGTGTGTGATACTGTAACTGCTTCATTCAGTGGTTTTACTAATATACAGCTCAAGGTGCAGATGAAACATTTTCCCTCAGCTGATAATCTGTGTCGCTTATGAATAATCAACAGGAAATGCTTTGTTTGAAAGGAGACCCTTCTTCCAGTCAATTTAAAGCAGAAACTCTGAACACAACCTGCTCGCAACCAAGTTAGTACCACAGCACATGTAAACATGGAGATCTAACCAGGTTAAAAGAGAACCACCTTCGTGATACTGAAAACTCTGACTTTCGGCTCAGCATACCTCGCTAACCCCACTAATCTCACTTTGTAGTACAGCTCTCAGATCAGAGAAATAATATTATGATTGCTTACATGTCTTAAATAGCATTCAAATCTGCTCAGTATGTCAGAGAATGGGGTAATGGAGAGGTAAAATGTTCACCTTTCACTTTTCCAGTGCTCTACTCTTTTCAGCTTTTGCTAAATTTGTTGTTATTATCCGGCAATCCAGTCGTCATCCTGCCTTGTACATCGAAACAATTTTCCGTCTGACACTTAAAGTTTGATCAGCGGAGAGCCAGCACAGTTGTCGACAGCCTGCACCATCCACACCTTAATTGCCATCTTTCACTTTAATGGCAGAGTAACTCGACACTAAGCAGCATACCCAATAAAGACAAAGTATTCCCACCCTTACCTGATCCAACAAGCCAGCAGTGGTAGGAGGGCTCATTACAGCTCACACGGGGCACAATGTCATACCACGACTCATAAAAAAACATGGCCACGGCAGCTGTGGGGGCAACACAGCTCACTTACACAGGCATTATTTATGCTGGGGGTGTGCAGGGGAAGTGGTAGGAGCAGTTTGATGCCCTGTCTGTCACGCTGCTTGAGGGGTCCAACCTGGGCTTCATTTTATAAGCCCTCGGTGCCAGGGGCCCCGGCTCACCCTGGCGTGGGAAAGAAGCCCAACCATAAGGTTATGTGGAGGATTTTACAGTGTATTGTCCAAAGGAGGTGAAGGCGGGAGCACCAGGGAGCACAACCTTTATAACCCCTGTAGACACATAAAAAATATGCCCACATCCACATAATGCTCATGACCACAAACTCAAATAGTCCTCCTCTTCATAGTGGTGGTAACATAAGCAGAGATGGAATTTATGTGCATGACGGATCTCTTGATAGGAAGCTTTTGTTGCTCATCTCTCTCCTGTATTGCATGTATTCAGTCAGGATGAATGTGTGTTTGTAATGTGAGCAATGCATCGACTTGGCAAATCCACATCTTAGAGCTTCAGTTTAATTTGCTGCAGTCCAACGCTGAATCATCTGCTCTTGGTGAATGAATCAGCTGTGACCAGAACTGAGGCATGAGTATTAATGTCACATCCACATTTTCACTGAAGGAGTCATTAGATATCATTAGCAAGAGGTCTGTTCTTGCTCTTTTTTTATATAAATTTGGACAATGTTCCTTTCTGCAGATTACGACTGCAATTAATTTACAGCTTTAACAGTCTGGCCCTTCCCACATTGGAAAATACGGAATAGTTATAAAAAAATGATGATACAAAGGTAGAACAAGTTTAAACAAATGAGAAACTTCTTAGATTACCTACAGACTGTATCTATTTGAAGTAATATTTCAACAGAATTTCACCATCACTCCATTTGACAAAGGTTCATTGAAGAACATTAACATGTTTAGATCTTCAGATCACAAAAGTGACTTTTTTAGGGCAAGAAGGAATTATTTTTCTGGAAAAAAAAGATGTAAACATGTAGTTTTTATACACAGAGGCAATTTTTTGGAGGTTTAATCAGTGATTAGAGAGATACTTTAATATTGATGTCCATATGAATGTTCACCCAATGATTGGCACATTTTCCTGTTTTTTGATAAAAACTTATTATGCTTATTATGCTATAGTGCTTCATTGTTCCCGTAGACACAATGGTAGTGTTGCATTATAATAGTTTGTAGACAATGTTCATCATGCTTGCTAGAATGATAGCAAGTTAATCAATGTTAATTATAGTAAAACAAACATAATATACAGTTCAAGCTGATTGTAATGTTACAACCAAAATATTAGACATAGTTAATCCTGTCAAAATTTGAGCTAATCTGGCTTGTAAGATGTAGACTACAATCCAGTAGTGGCAGTGAAAGAAAATCAAAGGGATAGCCAAAGTAATTGCAATCCATCCAGTAGCTGTTCAGACATTATAATAAATAACAGAGGTCAAACTTATTGCAGAAAACTCAGAGGATCATCAAAGTCACTGGGATTCATCCTCTTGGGGTCATGCATGTACACATTTGGAAATATGTGCCAATCCATTCAGTTGTTGCCAATTTCATGTTTAAATCTGGACCAAAGTGGTGGATTAACCAACAGAGAGACCAGACCGACACTCATCAGCGGCAATAATGTTCTCAGATGGACACACATTGATTTATACACAATGTAAACATTATATCAAAGTAGGGCTTTTTGTAAGTGACAAAGAAGAAGTAGAAAGAAGTATGCTCTGTTTATCAATCACATCTGGGATGTTTTAGAGCTGTGGACTCCCCACCACCACCCCATCCTACCCCACCCAGCACCCCAAAAGAGCCATTTTTCTGCTTACTCTCTTAATCCCTACTCTTAGTCTTCTTCCTGTTGCAGTGACTCAGAATGTCATGCTTCATGCCATGTCATGGAAGGTTTTACATAAATGGAAATGAAAAGAAAGATCCAAAGACATTCAGTCATGTACATATCAAAACAATCTGTTTTACATTGGAGTTCAAAAACAAGTTAGAGAAGCCGGCACCGAAACAACAAAATGCAACTACAACCACATTTATTCTATTAGTAGAGGCATCTGTTACTATTTTGCATATTTAAGTTTGTTGGGAATGTATAATGTGATTTAAGCATTGCAGAACCTTGATGTGTAAATCAATACCTCATATTTACTCATGAATGTACATAACACTTAAGCCGTGCCCTATTTTTAAGGAATGATTTATTGGAGGAAACAAGAATTTTTACCGGCTTCGCTTGTGTCGTAGCAGGTGTCTCTTCTTCCTTATGTCCCATATGTCCGATACTCCATCAGTGGTTAACATTTGACTGACATCCCTGTGCTCATGGCAGCACATACAGTGAGATTCCCAGGGTAGGGCATGATAAAGCCTTTGGCGGGGTGTGTTCATGCACCTGTCGGGGGTTTGCTGGACTGTTTGTGTTCGTCCTGTCAAGTGTGTGTATGTGTCCACTGATAGAGTTCGCTAAATGTGCAGACTGAAGACAGGTTGAAGACTGATGTTGGGAGACATTTGTTGCAGGATTTGTATGTTTTTGCACCTGCTTTAAACACTACCAGTGTCACAACAATTTGCATTAGAAAGCAGATTTTTAGATATACTGGAGTTATATTTTTTTCATAAATTCTAAGTATCCACGCAATCCTCTTGCTTCAGTTATGAAAAACACATTTACATTCCTTTCCAAGAGGGCTTTTACTTCGACAGTTTAACATCTTGGGTAATATTTATTGTGTGGCATACTCTTTGTTATTTAGCCAAACGGGTTTATGTTTTGTTTTTTTTTTTAAATGTTGACTTGTTCTCTTAGAATTCTTTTTTTTTTTTTTTTATAATATGATGTTTTTCAGACGGGCTGCACAGTGGCGTAGTGGTTAGCACTTTCGCCTTGCAGCAAGAAGATCCCTGGTTCGCGTCCCGGCTTTCCCGGGATCTTTCTGCATGGAGTTTGCATGTTCTCCCTGTGCATGCGTGGGTTCTCTCCGGGTACTCCGGCTTCCTCCCACAGTCCAAAAATATGCTGAGGTTAATTGATTATTCTAAAGTGCCCGTAGGTGTGAATGTGAGAGTGCTTGTTTGTCTTTGTATGTAGCCCTGCGACAGACTGGCGACCTGTCCAGGGTGTCCCCTGCCTTCGCCCGAGTCAGCTGGGATAGGCTCCAGCCCCCCCCGCGACCCTAGTGAGGATTAAGCGGTGTATAGATAATGGATGGATGGATGGATGTTTTTCAGACTTTGTTTTGCTCATTTTTTTTATGAAGTTGCCACACATAGGGAGATGCCTTTGTTTCCACAGATGTTTCACAAAGTCCCATTTGCTGATCTATATTACACTGTGATAATCCTGCCAACTGCCGTTTATCTATTCTTTATGCTAAACAATCAAAGATATCCCCTGAGCTTTTAACTCATCTGCGTTGCATCATGGCATACATCTGGGACCAGTTGTTTGTGGCATTTGAAGCCTCCCGATGAGCGGATGGAACCTGAAACCGCGTACGTTCCCATGAGTTCACGGCGAGCTTCATCTCCCCCATGTTCCACCGTCAAGCCTGAGCCCAAACCACAGCAGATGTTACTGAGCGCACATTTGTAAATATTTACCCTGCTGAGGAGCCTACGAAACCCAGGGAGGTGCACATTCGACGGCGATGCTGACAGAGCTGCAGTCATTGGCCTCAGAATTAGCCCCGTGTTTTCAATCTGAGAGGTTGTGTTGAAAAGATGCTGCAGTTGTACAGCACATTCCAATTTCACAGAAAAGGCTTGGAGGAAGTTTAAACCCAAACTATGGGCGGCGGCCATTAGGCTTGGTTTCCGAACTGGCAGTAATATGCTCTGAACTGCAGCCCGTAGCCAGAGGGGCTTAAATGGAAGTAGTAATAACCATCAGATAAGTACTTTCATAGTGCCCCCCCCCCCCCCCCCCCCCCCCCCCCCCCCCCGCAATGATTTCACATTACAAAGCTCCCCGCTGACCTTTGAGTGGCTGAAATATACCGATAGACACTTCATAGTATAAATCTTGCAGCTGATTAGGCTGATTTGAACAGCTAATATTGTGTTTACAACTTTCTGCTAAATGAATGGAAGGAAAACCTTTGAGAAGTTAAGGGGAAAATCTTTATTTAACTTCTCCCGAGAGAGTTTCCAAGAAGCATGTGCTCTAAGAACAAGAAAAGGAAAAAGGAAGGAAAAAAGACAGAATTACTTTTAGTCTGATAGGAAGTCTGACCTGCTGCCAAGTGATATCCCAGGAGAGAGGGGTAAAAATGTGCCTCGCTACTCTTAGCCTCCTTCTTTCTAATGAAGATAAAACAGGCAGGCTGCACCGCACTCTGCCTGGATGCAAGCCATTACCGCAGCTAATTGGTAATTACTAGATTAATCAGCAAAAGAGGTACCTTTCAAGGAGTCACTCAAAGGCAGGGTTTCCAACTTGTGGAAGTTTAGTATTGAATGCTTACTGTGTCTCAACTCCCATTACCTGCTGCTGGCAAGCACAATATCATGCAAATTTAAGTATAAAACAAGAAAAATATGCTTTTTAGTCCATGTAGAATCTTTCTTGAAAGCATTTGTGTACGCAAACATGGGCTTACATGTATGTAGTTTCTGAGAAGGGTGTTCTGCATGCCTGAAGAATGTTCAGAGCATTTCTGAAGTGCCTACATGGTGTCAGACATGATCTTGCATGTTGCGTCCATGTAGCTGGCAGAGATTCCTTTGCTTGCCAACATGAAGCTCCGGAAGGGAATAAAAACATTAATTATGTATTATTTGAATGATTATACAAGCATACGAGATTAGGAAGCGCAGTGATCTTCCATGTTGCAATAACAGCCTGTCTATGTTGGTACAGCGCGTCTCATTAGCACCATTCCCACCGCTGGATGTGGGCTAACAAGATAGCCGGCATTCACTCTCTAATTAGCTCCTCTGGTACTCCACATTCCCCTCTCAGAGCACAGCACCGGGCTTCGCTATCGGAGCTTTGCTTTGCTTTGCCGTGCAGGGGGTGAAAGATATTGATTGCTTCTTTAATGATAAATTCCCTTTGTGCTATGGAAGCCAGTTAGTGAGGTCTGTAGGACTGGGCAGGCCTCTTCTCTGTGAAATGGTTTTGGTAAAGCATAAGAAAAATATCCTTGGTGCTCTGAATCAGGAGCGTCTGAGGCTCGTCTCTATGTGTTGTCTGGAGCTGGCCTTGAGTCTTGAAGCAGAGCAGCTCTGAAGGGAGGAGGGTCAATAGTTTACTCATGCACAGCAGGCAGAAAATTTGCAGTAAATTCTCTAAAAGTATTGGATTTTAACGGTTGGTGTATTTTTTCAACAAATCTGAGAACTCTGCATTGCTGAACTGCATCCTTTTTAACAAGCAACCGAGCTGCACCAGTTAGTAAAGCGATTGTTGGTGGGTCAGACATGACAGGAGCAGTAGTGGGCAGGAGAGGAGTGATAGATCGCAAAGAGGACAGGGAATGAAGGGGTTAAGAGGGCACAGGGAGAGTTAGAAATTGGGTGCTGTGAACAAGTCTGGGTGAGCAACCCTTTCAGCCAGGGTGTAGGGTGTCTCCACACAACATGCCAGCGTTTATTTAGCACCAGGCAACAAGTTGTAGGGAAACCCAATCTCCTTGCCGGCAGCCGGCCGCTCCTCCTTCAGAAACGGCCGCCCTGATCTTCATGGCGTCTCCTCGCTCTCTTGTCTGTCTTTCCCTGCATGAAGTCCCCCGTTGGATGACGTTTGAAGCCTCTTATAGCCCACCACTCAGGCTTTTCTACTGCGGCCAAGTCGCCACCTCTCGTGTTACACTGGATGGTGGGCACCCTGTCAATGATGGCCCAAGGGCAGATGCAAAGCTCTGCCTGAAGTTGGGGAGGGTTCATCAGTTACTTTCCAAGTATGGCAGTTTGAAAATACTCCAAAAGAAAGCAGAGCTGCTGGTGAACCCTCCTGTTCTATGTACTTTCTGGACCAGTTTCAACAAATGCAACCAGATCACGTACATGCGACCACAAAATCAACACTTATAAGAGTAATAGTCTGGCTCACCAAACACGCTAATCGTAGAGATGTAATATAATTTCCAAATGATCTCTGTGTCCTATTTTAGAGGCTGGTAGCTGACCTTTAACTGTATATTCAATATGAAAGCTGTTAACATAGCTAACATTGATGTGGCATGACATAACCGATTTAAAAAACAAAGCAACTCATCATAAAAGAGAAAAGTGAAGAGAAGAAGCATGCAAATTTTCCATCACACAGCATGAATCATAAGTGGTAACAGAAAATGTGTTAGGCAGCCGTCACCCAGAACGTGGACAGGAATGACCTTTTGGCTTCCCTTTTTATCTCATTAGCATGCTAACATTGATTAGAAATTATCTGTGTAGTATTTGAAGGCTTAACTGTAGCATGGTGTTGTTTGGGGCGGCATGTCAGGCACACGCATAGTCATGCCTGGCCTGATTGATTAATGATGGGAAAGGTCAGCCAAACAAGCTCCCCGGCTCTCCATTTCCAGACAACAACCAGAGGTGTAGGGTTCACTGTTTTCAATCAGTGGTGGATTTATCAGGACCATGTTATCACCGCCGCCTGTTGCAAGTCTCAGACGCAATGATGTTTCTACACATGGTACCCCTAAATGGATTTTTTTATGTGAAAGTTGATGACTAGAATGAAACTTGGATGACCTATTTTCAGACAATCAGGTCTAGATAGTATGTGATGTGTTGTTCTTGAATAACACATAAGTTATTATTTAGTGTTGGTCAAATAATGACGTGAGAGCAGAGTTACTATCTGCCTTTGAAGTTA
Source organism: Amphiprion ocellaris (assembly GCF_022539595.1). Taxonomy (NCBI): domain Eukaryota; kingdom Metazoa; phylum Chordata; class Actinopteri; family Pomacentridae; genus Amphiprion; species Amphiprion ocellaris. The sequence goes on from NC_072770.1 coordinate 16,757,707, forward strand.
TGTAAACAATGACTATGATTTTGAAATGTGCGGTGTGGTGGTAACAGTGAAACAGTCAAAATGGATCTATTGAAGTCAGGAAAACAAATAAAATCAGGGAAAATCCTTTCCAGACATATTAAGGATGTGGCTAGTAAAATGTCAGTTTTATTTGGTGCAGTAGTTTGGTTCAGACTAAACTGTTACAGACAAAAGTTTTGCTCAGATATTCAAATGTTATTCCCCTGACATTTTCTCAAAGACATACTGTGACAACATTTTGGGGTGTGTGTGAAATGTATTGTCTCAGCACTTGTTGGAGAGATTGTGGCATGCAATAAACTTACAAAACGGTTATAGTACCAACTGTGTACAAGAAAAAAAAAGAAGGCAATGCTAAAGTGCTAAAAACTGCAGTTCCTTGAATGTCCACTTGAAGCTGATTCCAAAAGTGAGTCAATCTCCATAGACCCCCATGCTGAAATGTACAACTTTCTAATAGAAATGAACATTTTTTGAGTTTAATACAAAAAATTATATTGATGTCTATGCCTAATGTCTCTGTTCATGATAACTGTATCGGGCATGATTTTAAATTTTTTTTTTTTAAAGAACTAACCTGTTTAAATTGTGTTAAGGCTTAAAGTTGTGCATACTTAAAGGTGTGGCTGTTTTGAGTGCCGTCACTTGACAGCTCATGGTCAAGAGATGCGCCCCCAGCTTCACTAATCCTCCACCTCTTTGCTTATTTTTGAATTAGCTGGGAATTAGGTGGCATTAGGCACTGCCAAATTGGGACATTCAGTCTCAAAACCTTGGAGGTGCAGATCAGCATTTGAGGGTAATTGCTTCCCCAAGTGAAGGAGTTCAAGTATCTCGTAATCTTGTTCACGAGTGATGGGAAAATGGACAGGCGGATTGGTGTGGTGGCACCAGTAATGTGGGCATTGTATCAAACCGTTGTGAGTGGACTGGTACCAATTTACCAGTACATCTACGTTCCAACCCTCACCTATGGTCATGAGCTCTGGGTAGTGACCGAAAGAACACGATCGCTGATACAAGTGGCTGAAATGAGCTTCCTCTGCAGGATGGCTGGGCTCAGCCTTAGAGATAGGATGAGGAGCTCGGAGTAGAGTCGCTGCTCCTTCGCGTCCAAAGGAGCCAGTTGAAGTGGTTTGCCTATCTGATTCGGATGCCTCCGGGGAGACTTCCTTTGGAGGGTTTCTGAACATGTCCACCTAAGAGGAGACCCCGGGGTAGACCCAGGAAGAGCTGGAAAGTATTGCTGGGGGGAGGGACATCTGGAGTGACCTGCTTTGTCTGCTGCCTCCACGACCCGGCCTTGGATAAGCGGAAGACAATGGATGGATGGACGTTCAAAACCGCACTTCAGAAAACCTATGGATGATGCTACATACGATTTATCCATCTCGATAAGCAGTCCAGGGTTATTTAATATAATAAGCAACACCATAAATCTAAGCTCATTGGCTATATTTTGATTAAAATATTGTTAATTTTACAAACAAAAAAATATACACATAATTAATGCTATGTTGTAAATGAGGTGATGAGTGTAACTCTACTTCCCAGTGCTGGGTTGCAGAACAATAAGCTTATCAACATGTGTATGTGTATGTATTAACAACAAATAAGAAGCAGATATCTTACTTCCTCTCAGCTTTACGTGCTGCACTGGAGGTATTCAGGAGTGCCATTTTCCAGATTTTTTTTTTCTTGCTTAGAAGCAATACCTCATCAGCAGTTTGCAATGAACTGCACATTTTCAATCACGAACCCCATATGAATTCTATTTTCACCTGATAATCTGTTAAGCGACGAGCCATTTGCGGATTTTGAGTGGAGACCTGATACTGTGAAAGTCTGTGAAAAATCATGCGCAAACACTTATCTGATGAAAGGCAGATGTGCAGAAACAAAACAAAAAGTAAGCTGTAAAGATGATGTACTATGTGGCAAAACCCTCGTGGTCAGATGACCCATCTGACTGACACACTGTTAGCTTCTGAGGCGGATAACCGAGAGGCTGTGAGGTTACCGCACTCCTGAAACCTGTGCGTGAGTGCTTGGGTCAGACAGGCTCCATGTGCAAGTGATAAAAGCGTAAAATCATCCAAACAAAAGGCATATGAGATGACATCTATATCTGGGAGAACCTCAACATTCTCATAATAATGATAAGACCTGGTCCCCTGTGTGTGTGCATCAGTCTAACAAACTGGGTTCAGCTCTAGTACATAAGCACAGTTACTCACCGCAGAATACACAAACACACAATATGCATTTTTAATAAAAAAGGGCGCATTAACAAGAGTGAAGATTAGTAAATATCACCATGTTCTCATGTTATACTGTATGTTTTGCAGAGAAATTATTAATGCACATGCTGAAAGCAATGGTGGTGCGTGCATTCCACCGAAGAAAGCAATTGAGAAGTGCAGCAAATGGTGTGTAGCCACAGCCTACAAGCAATCACAGAGATCTAAGTCAAATACCCCTATTCCCCGTCATGGCACAACAAAGGTTTTCCCAGCAGCCACTTGGTATTCCGTGCGGAGAACTTGCGTGAAGAAGCCTCGACCCACAGCAGGGGTGAAGCCTCCCCTCTTTTATATCAGGCATTGTTTTACATATGTCTGTCTTTTGTTTTGAAGTCCAGAGATTAAGGCTCGCTGTGAACAAGGCCGGTAATCCTCAAAGCAATACAGGCAATTAAGGCGATTAGGTGATAAGATCAATTTATGAAATATGGTTGTTTAATGCCAGTTATCACGTGGGACAAAAACCGAAGGCCCCGCAGACATGCAGGTAATTAACAGGGCATGATGGGTGTAAACAGCAGGCGGTCACACGGGAGACACGCTCGGATGGAGACGTATTTTGTTCATTCACACACGCGAGCTCAGTGTTTTGACATTGTGCAGACCTTAGACATACAGTAGATTGCTTATTTGCTTTAACCAGACGTTGTACAAACATTCACATTTGGTGGTGCTTAACTGCCAGGAGGGACTGCTCTTGGTAAAGTCTGTTTTCAGTCTCCTGAAGCAGGGAAGCAGCGGCAGTAAATGCACCACAAGTTAGATTCTTTGCAGTCTGGCATGTGAGAGAATGACATCTATATCAGGCAAATTTATACGTCACAATTAATATCTAATGGCATTATTCATTTACACCCTGTGCAGTGAGTACTACGAGGTGAAAACTTATCATCGACCCCTTTCTCCTCTTCTTTTTTTTTGCTAAATCTTGGAAAAAAACTTGTTCATTACACTCTTCAAGTGAATATAATGTGCACTACATTCAACAAGTATGTGCCTACAGATGACAGGAAAGGTAATAAATCAAGATTTTGTTGTGTGTACACCTGTATTACAAAGTAAAGCACTGTTGTTACTGGTGTGGGTATTATCAGATAATCAATAATTACTTTTTTATTTAAATAAACATATATATATATATATATATATATATATATAGTTTTTTCAGTTTAAGGTGTCAGATTAAAAAACTGATGTGATTTTTTTTTAGTCTGGAAACCAAAAATGTGATAATTTGTGGTTTAGTTTTTAACCAAAAACGCAGAATAAACTCAAATGGTCCATCTGTTTTACTGTGTCTACACACAAAATACAAAAAACTTAAACTCAGAATTGCTAAGGAATGTTAAGGAGTTAAATTACTGTATAGGATACTGTATATAGTAGGTTACACAAAAAAGTCCCGTTCACAGCTAGCACATCTACTATGTCATATTTTCCCTGTTAAGTTCAGACTGGATCCAGATATAGTCAGAGTAATTAAATTTAGTTTAGAACGTTTGCAGCTATTGCAATTTTGGATTTGGCAAAGTTTACACTCAATGCCTCCAACCTATGTTAGCTGATTTTACTTTTAATAAAAGGTTTAAAAACACACACACAAAAAAAATACGTACGGTGAGCAGTCAGACAGGGTCAACTCAGAGTCTGACCGTATGTTTTTCTAATCTAATTTCAAGAATAATCTTACTACTGAATGAAGGAATCTCTGTCAGTGTGTCTGTCTGTTCTATGCATATCTCAAAAACCATTCTGCTGCTCTACTTTAAACTTGCCGGTTGTTACGCCAAGGACAAAAGGAAGTGCAGTATATTTACAATTTCCAGTGGTAAATCTACTGTCATTATCAGTCTAAACTGCATATTCATGTGAAAGAATAGAAAGTTTGACATGCGTAGCAACATTACTTTTGCATTTTTTATTAGCTGTAACACTAATCTGTCACTACCTTTAATGTGGTATTTTAGTTGCCTACCCGACCTGTAACCACATTTAATTGGCCAAAACCACAAACTTTCCCAAACTGTATAGTTCACAGCCACATGTCTGCTTAAAAAAGTCTTCATAATGGTGTAATGCCAGTTTGAGCCAATTATAGACAGAATTAGACACGGTTAACCTGATTTAAGTTACAGTTCTGGTAATATGGTGGTGCTCCCAGTAATAAAACCTGCAGGGTCTGTTGACCTTTTCAAACACTGTACTGAGAGCAGAAATCAATGTTCTAGGTCATGAGCCTATTAGGAGTTCCTGCATCACAAGAACACCAACTGGTTTTAATAAAGTTCAAGATGAAGCCAGATTCATTCAGTGTGAGCTGAAAAAAGTTCAAGATCCCAGATTGCACGTCTCCCCCACTGTTAGCGATTAGCATTTTTAAAGTGAAGCTTTGGAAAACAATCCGAGTTTGTTCATGGTACACAATCTCTCATGTTTTCTGGTGAAAATATGTGGATATGGAAGCAGACGATACAAAACAGATGTATCAAGGTATTGCTTTTGCATAACATATGCATAATGTTGCAGTGCAGATGCTGTATATATGGTCTCCTGCTGTCTCATTGATAATGAATGCATGAATTAAACCGGCTGTAACGATGAAGCGTAAATGTACACTGATGTCTTTTCTTCTGGTGATCTAGCCAGTCAGCCTTCTACTCTTTCATTTTATTTTTAATCTCTTTTAAGGATCTTGGTGAGAGAACTTTCTGTCCCTCTAGAGGCCACACACACTGACATGATTTTAAACAGTCATCATAAAGAAATCACAAGCAATATAAAAGCTACATTAAATTTAGTCAGTGTTTCTCTGGAACCTTTAACACATGTCGGAATGACGGAGTCAGCGAGTCTGCACATCGAACCTCAGTCGGTTATTTGTAATCTTTCCAAACTCTAATAGAATTACCTATTTGTCAGCATCAACTGATATTTTAATGCTACATTGTTTAATAAAAATACCCAGGCCTGATGCCAGAGTCTGTATAAATATGAACCAGTGGAGGTAAGTGAACTTTGCATGCCGAGCATCATAAATAGACTAGCGTGCCTCGGATTCAGTCTTGAGTTGTTTTGCCTTCAGAGCACGCCTGACTGATAAGAATGGTGAGATGACAGCTGTGATAGGTGACGTCTTTTACTCCCAGTTTAGAGTTTGGCAGCTTCACCTGAGTCATGGAGGCTTATCTGGGCAGACTGGGAGCATTCACTGACTTTATAGCCTGTTGGAATTCTCATCATTCATCAGTGAATAAAGAGGCTACAGGATTACTTTAAAAAGCTTTTAATTATAAATTTAAGGGATCTTGACCATAATTAACCACAATCTCAGTGTTATAGTAGCACTGAGCTGATGCCAAATGCTTTAGCTACTGTACATTCTGAAATACTTTAAGATGGACTGTTTTCCACTGCAGGAACTTGAGGACTGTTGTAGGGTGACCCAGCATATTCCGACAGCAGGGATTGTCCCTGTAGAGCTTCTTTCAGGGCCGTTTTTGGGAAAAAGTAGTTGCTGAGGCCCTGACAAACTACTGGGTGGAACTTTATGCTGATTGGTTAAACTCACCAGGGAGAAAAAAATGCATTTTTTTTTTTTACTGCCCTCTTGATATCTTTGTCGAATAGCAGTCCTCTCCTCTGCAAAATCAACATGCAGAATGTAAAATTAACCATATAGGCTAAGATGACAAACACTCCATAGCTCTACTCCTTTGCTCATAGAACTGGTCATCCACTAACTACTTTTTGCTGCTGTTTTGGTGCCTTCTGAGTTAATAAATTCTGAGATTTATGTTATCCAGTAGTATTGTTTATATTTTTGAGGGCATTTCTTCAATTTGCAGGTTAATTAACAGAATACTTGCAAATCTGGGCTCAAATTGTGAATGTAGACAACTTTAAGTATTTCTTTTCAGGTTTATTTTTTGGCAATATCAGTGTTATTCTTTGTATTACCATTGACTCTCATGTTCGATATAGTAAGAAAATAATGTTTTTTCTTGTCTCTTTTTTTTCTCTTTTGGCATTTCATACCTCCAAAGGGTATGTGCAGTTTGTTCATTGGTGGTACAGTCAGAGCCACTCCTTATTTAAGATGGCTTCTGTCTTTGCACCAAACTATTTGTCTGATTAAGGTCATTAGACAGTGTGTGGGAGTCCGTTTCACCTTGTTAGATGCATTCTGAGTTAATGTTGTAGTTGCAGCTATCAGATCCAACACTGCAATGGAAACTGTACATTTACACAGCCTTCTGCCAGCTCAGAGTTCCTCCATTATTATTACAAAATAAAGAAATGATGGGCAAACCAATAAACATAAGACCCAAAGTGAGATAAACAGAAATAACCCTTTAAAGTTTTGTTGAAGTTTGAGCAAGAATCCAATAAGGCACCAACTTCACATGATTGTGGACAAACTCTCAGCTCAAATTTGTTCTGTGAATATCATTACTTCATCCATGATTGAAACATGCATTATTTAGTAGAACAGCTCACATGTAATCCTTGGCAAATACTCCTACGGTTGTATAGAAGACTTGGAGATTTGTTTAGCTCCACAAAGACGGTAAATGATTTCCACGGAGAGAATGAAAAGGTCTTTGTGTGTTTTCTGTGTGTATTGGTGTGATTGGGTGAGGGTGCATTAACCAGACCCTCAGGTCTGACAAGCCTCCAGAAGGACGAGAGAACGGGACCGAGGCCTGTCACAGTGCATTCAGCTGCCACCAGCTTACACTAAAATCAGCTCTGCTCTGCTCTACATCCACTGAGTTTAACCGAACAGGCTACAGCCAAAGGTCAGCATCTAAAAGACAGATATCCGCCTCACTGTAATATGATGAACCTAAGAGAATGCAGCCACCTTTTCTGTGAACATAAAACATCAGAGAACTGCTCTGGCTCCTCTTTCCAGTCACACCGTGAGGAATTCATGTTCACTCCTTAATGAAAGTAGGATATAGAGGCTAGCTCATCTAAATGCTGGGTCAGGCCTTCACCGTCAGGGTTGTTTTTCCACCCGTCCCCTCATTATGACCTGGCTCTTTCTCAGAGTTCACCTCTTTAAAAAGCCCCATTGAGCCTCTGCTGGCGTGGAACCGTTGGACCTCTGCTGCAGATCGCACAGTGTTGCCTGTCCTTCATCGTTTATTTCATTCATCAGTGACTCTGAATGCAAAGTGTCCATTTATAGGTTTCTGCAACTCCTTATCTTGCCATTCATCCCTTATTTTCCTCATCACACTAAACTGTTAAGCCAACGATAATGTTTCCCTACATCTGTTTCTAATTCCTTGGGGGGAAGTAGAATAATAAATGCATCTCTATCAGTAAAGATTTAGAGGGAAAGGGTAATTGGGATATGGGGATTTGGGTATCATATTTCTCCTGTAAAAGCATTTATTTCAAGAAAGAATAATGGCTCACTTCAACTCATTTACTCCTAATTTTGATGTATGTATGATGTTTAAATTATTTAGTTTCAGTTGCTTGTCACAACAGTTTACACACTCTAGAAATGCTGTTTAAACAGTAATTTCTCCCATTTCATTTTCTACATTTTATAGTGCAGCATGTTGAGAAATCACAAATAAATATCATATTGATCAGCAACATTAGTCCTTTTTGCATTTGCAGAGTAAATTAAAAGTCCTATATTAACTGTACCTCTATCCCTGTTTTGGTTTTCTCCAGCACATATGACAGGCTATATAACTGATTACTAAATTTTTCATTATTTTCACCAGCTAGTTGTGGGGTTCTGCAGGATTTTTTTTGCTTTGCTTTGCTTGTAAGACTGAACCAAAACAAATATAATGCTCCTTAGAATTAAGTGGCAATGCAGAGTTGTATGTAAATTCACTTTGAATCTGTTTCTCTTTTTACAAAACACTGGGCTTTATATTATTTCTTTTATGTGAAGCTGTAAAAATGTAAAATAACAACTTATATGATAATGAAACATAAATTGATCAAGCTTGGTATATTAGTAGTTAAATATTTCATCAATGGATGCAGCTAACAATACTCCAAACTAATGGACTAATCCATTTCTCAGTATTTACCATCTTCCCTGCACCTTCATATCATCCAACTCTAAGTCCATTGCTTCTTGCTTAAGACATAAATCTATAAAAATGCACCACAAATAGATGCTGCCATATGTTTAAAAAGCTCAATAATTTCCTAAAACAGCTACACATTGCAGTTTTTAACAAACATAGCAAAAAAGCAGCTTACATATGTACTGTAAAGACTTTTTTTGTTGTGCTACAGCAGCAGAACAGTGCATGTGGGACTTAAAATTAAAAAACAGCTTCCGTGTTCACTGTAATGAAAGGATGTGACACTACAGTGTGTGTCACTGCTGTGTTTCAATGAGTTTCTGGACAACTATCTGATTTATCATTCTACACAGACATTATTTGTTTCTCTTCAAGACACTTGAAAAATCAAAGTTTTCATAAATCTACATTATCACCAAATTGTATCCTTTAACATTTACCCCAATAAAACACGAATTATCACATCACATTTTTTCAAAACACTAGCTTTGATAATATCCCAACTTTATTTGCTTCCTCGGTTATGTTAAGTACCGCTCCCAGTGAGATGAAGTCCTCTACACGCTTCTCCTTTTCAAATGACTCACTAATGTGGGTGGGCAGAGCTGATGGAGGTCAAGGTTGCTGTATTACGCTCGTCGGGAGGGTGACGGGGGATACAGTGAGTTCTTCCTGCAGGACTCACCGTGCGTCAGCGATGGTGAAAAGTTGCCACACACTGAAAACAAGGCACTTCCCTTCACCGCTCTTGTTTGATTCCATTCATCTCCTCTCCAGTCACTGACCTTTAACTTGACAAGAACTCCGACCTTATTCCTATTTATTAATTCATTTTGGTGCCATTGTTGATAGTGTGGTAATTTTTGTCGACCCGCAAAGCGTGCACATCTGTATTTGATGATGCTTTCAAGCTGAGTTCAAAGTAAGGTCACTACAAATTACAGGAAAGGTCAGCACAGTGTTTCTTACAGAGTGACACCTGGTATTTTAACAGGAGACACTGACTTACAGCCACAGAGGGAAGGATAGCATTCCTGTACTGAGATACTGCCTTTGATTGGGCATTAAATACTTTACCCTGCAACCAAACACAAACTACTCTGCCCGCATTATTTCAGCAGAGGATGGGAAGTATTACTGCACAGGGACTGCAGCCAGTCACCACAGCATCCTGTGCGACTTCCCTTGTGGAAGAAGTGTAGTTCTTAATTGCACACAGGAATATGGGCGAACGAGGGGATTCAATGGAGCAGTGTTAGTCGGCGCCCTTCGCCAAACAAGCAAATTTAAATGATGTCAGTTTGCTCCTTTGAATTAATTATCCTCCAATCCTCTCTGCTTTAAGCAAGGCTCATACTAAGCCTGGCGGTAATGGGCTGTCATAAGTGGACATAGACAAGGTTTGGGCTTGTGCGGATAATCAACAAGCAGACGAAGACTGGAAAAATGGAAAGGAGGAAGAGGGTGGGTTCATCTTCTTGTCAGCTCCCACAGCGTCCTGCACAGTCAGCAGTTCTGAGCTTCTTCATTGAGCAAAAGTCCTGTCGAAATCAGTTGTTTAATCCTATATGAATCATAATGGTGGTATTAAATTATATTTAAAAAATGAAAAAGTAAAAATGCCACAATACCAGCATTGTGCAGTTTATCAGTAGATAGCAGTCTGTATATGTGTTAGTGGTATTGTGTATGCATGAGTGACGTATTTATGCTTTGTCAGATATATTTTACTATAGAGATAGATGTATTTTATGCGTCTAAGACAAATTTCCCTCAGCATAATAAAGTTTATCTTATCTTTTATGTTCTGTCAACAACAAAAAGTGGTTTGGATGGGAAATAAGTAAAGAATTTCTCCTAATTACTTTTTTATTTGATCCAATACGATTTTAAGTACCAACACAAGATTAATTTGACTTGTTAAATGCTCTTAAAGACATAATCCTTCAAATTTCTATCTTCTGCATTGAGAACACGCTTTGAGCAGCTTCTCTGTCTGAAATACTGAACTGAGATGAGTTTACATTGCACTTCAACAGACCCCCATATATATAATTAAGACTAAAGTAAACAGTCAGCAGAGCCCAACAATATGTACATTGCAAATTGCTATACTTGTCTTTTGAATTTCGTCCAGAAACTTGCACGCATCGTTTCCTGTGAATCCCTTGTGCATATGAACACAATCTGAATCCAGTGTGGGAACAACTCCACCACTGACAATGTAAACTACTACTTAGAGAGACCACTAATGAGTGTAAATACAATTAATGGATACAGCAAAATAAATAACAGGATTTAATACAGTAATTAAGAACTCAAAGATCATAAAAGTTATCAACAACAGAAGGCCAGTTTGAGGTCTTCATAATTTAATGTCAGCTTGGTAATTACCTGCATTTTAGGCTTTAAATTGAGTCATAACAGCCACATAAACAGCAGAATTGTAGTAACTGAATCAGATATTATCTCTAAGGACACGCTCACATTCAGGCTGATGAAAAATACTTTCTTTTGCATAAAGCTATCTTTTAGTATGTAAATTATCCATTATTTTTTTAAACATGCACACGGTTTTAATAGGTTTAACCACTGAGGCTTGTTCAAATACTTATTATAATATATACTAGAACAAATGTGCATAATGAGCTACACTGCATTAGAAATGAGGTAATAAATGCAAAACACATTTAAAACGTGTTGCTCCCATGCAGCTGTGCATATAGAAAATAAAATAGGAACACTGCTGCACACTGTTAAGAGTCTGGCAGCTTTAATAGGTAATGGAAGAATTGGCTTTAATGCAGCATGTTGTGACCTGCTTCTGTGGCTGATGTATAGTTTTACACTGCCAAGACGTTTGTACATTCTGCAGCAGGTACTATGGTTGAGAATGTAAAAGCTCTCAGGAATAAGCTGCAGGTTAATAAACTCTGGTATCTCCATGTTTGTTATCATTTCAGTTCAGGATTGAGTGTTCTGTTTTCCAAAAGATTTAAGATTTTTTACACGAGTCAGTCTTTTCATCAGCTGTGCTCCTCTGCACACTGTGTCTTTAACCTGAGACATGAATAATGACCAAAAAAATTAAATACTGAACAGACAGAAAAAGCACAAAGTCCAGTAGAAAGTAGGAATTTGACCTTTTGGAAGTGTTCACCTCAGATGATATCGTAACAGCTGTATTCATGTTTTGAGTGGACGTGTTTCTGATGCTCTCTTTTGAAGTGTGAAGGGTAGAGCCAGTCAGCCTCGGCAGGTCAAAGTAATTACAGAGCGGCTTTAAGAGAAAAGGCCACAGAGGTCAGTGAGAAGTACCTGGTCTGGCCTCAGATTACTACCTGCTACACCCTGACCGCCCTCCAAAGGTTACTGTTAATACTGGAAGCAGCTCAAAGCCTGTTGGAAAACAATATGACTTACAAGACATTCGGCGTTTGTGAGAAATCCTCTCTCCTGTGAACCGAGCCAGGATCACCTCAAGTGTCAGCTGCCAGTGTAACTTACTCATGACTTTGAGTGCCTCTATTAAAACAAAGCTCACACCGTAACCTTGCAGAGCTGCTCTCGTACGCTGACTCAGTCTGCTTTTGTAGTAGATTGTCTACAGACCTGGTCTGCTGACTCTGTGAGGCTGATTAAAATGAACATTGTTCCACAGCAGCACAATCTGTTTCAGAGAGCAGATGGAGAATTCTGCCTTTTGATTAAGTTGGACTGAGCCCAAAACTCACCAGTGTTACAAAATATTAAAGTTTTATTTGCGACCAATTTCATATTTTACTGTTGCACATCAAAGTTTGGTTCTTATTCTTATCTTCTCTGATGACCTGAAGTGGGGTTTCACAGCAGAAACCAGGCAGATTTATTCTTCTGTTGTGGATTTTGAAGACTTTTATATCTTGAAAACCTCTCTCTCAGACATCCCTGCTGCTTTTTATTTTTGACTAGCATCACCAAAAACATTGTGAAGCTTTAGCTGATGATCGCACAACTACAAGTGAATAGCTCTTTGCTGGTCATAACTAACTGTAAGCCACTTAACTTTTTTTTCCCAAAAGAGGTTCAAAGCCACAATCGATCAGAGGTAATGTATAGCTTTTTTTCTAATAGGATTCTTGATTTACAATACAAAATAGAATAAAACAGACATCCAAGCGCATAAATAACAGTATTATTATTAGTAGTAATTAATTAAAGCAGATACATTTTCATTTAGATCCATTCATTCATACAATTGTTGTACAGTTTCCTTGTTTTTATATAGATGTATAACCAGACTGTTATTTGCACTCAAGGAGAGAAATCATGTGCAATTTCATTATGCGTTATACAATGACAATAAAAGAGATTCTGATTAATGGAGGTCACTGTTCACTGGGAGGACTGCATTAAGGAATCCAACCACAGGAGGAGGGAAGATGATTCTAAAAAACAAAAATCAGAAAGCAGATTTTAAAGAAAGATTTTTAGATTTTCAGTGTTCAACAGAAGAAAAAAATCTACCTTGTATTTCTGATTCTTCATTCTGCTGTGAAACTCCACTTCATATCATTAAAAAAGACAATACGAAGAACCAAAATCTGATGTGCAGTAAAATGTGAACCTGGCACACAGAGCTAATGTAAGAATGCCAAAGCAAAGGGTGGTAAGTGAGGTGTGAGCCCATTGAAGGCAGATTCAGAGGTTTCACAGACAAATATCCTGACTAAGCTGCTTGGGTGACTGACCCAAAAGACCTAAAACACCAGATGACCCCAGGAATCATCACTGATAATGTGTCCATGGGCTAAGTGATAAGTGTTAGAGTGAAATACATGTAATATAGCTGATGACTGCTGGGTTATGTGTCCAGTTTTTTTATTATCTAGTCAGGTATAGTTCAAAGATACTTCATCCAAAAAACATTTATAAATATCCAAGGGGATTTGATATATATGTAGTCCAGTATATATCCTATACAAACAATAAATTCAAAATGTTTCAATCATGCTTGAAAAGAACACATTTTATGCCATTTTTATAACTAAATTTAATAAGTTCATGTGTTCTTCTGAGGTATGAACACTTAAACAAATGTGATTGTGTGGCCGTACTTGTCAGTTGTCCATGTCAGCGTCCCGCTGAGCGTGACGGAGCTGCTGCTGGTCCACAGCTGTCTTCAGGCTCGAAGACATTATGATAAAACACTGTAACATGCAACATGTGTGCCAACCGCCAGGTCAGTGTGTGGGAAAGCATGTCAGCCTGTGTGCGAATGTGCGCGATGGGTCGCGACCCCGACAAGAAAAATTTTAGCACAGCAATAAATCACTGTAAGATCAATGTTTTCTGATGCATGTACAGAGTTTCTCAGTCAAAGTGTTACATGATGAAAACATTCTGTGCATACCTCTCATGCTTACACAAATGGTGATTGTAAAAGAAAGCAGCTTTTACTAAACTACATTGTTGGACGTTTGTCACCAATGATTCTCAGTCTTTTTTTCTGTGTGTGTGTGAGGCTGAGAGCCATGAAAGAAAGAGCCTGAGATAAAAGGAGATGTCATTCAGCATCTGCACCAAGGCTGCCCACCTGCTCCAAATACCACACAGCTAATGAGATACCTGGCTGGATTAGCAGAGGGATGCTGGAATACAGTATTTCATTATGGGTCATTGCCGGTTGGCTGCTTCCAGTGCAGCTCTGGTATTGAGCTGTGGCAGGACATGGCTGCAGGACAATGAGGTGATTATCTGTCACTTGATAACGCTGCCAAATACCAGCAATGCCATGTTGATTGAGCTGCTATCAAATGCCAGGATCTGAGGCTCTGGGGAACAGGTGGGAAATGCTTCTGCGAGCCTCCGGAGACCTCCCCCCACCTCCAGTCCCCTCCGCAGCTTTACATTAACATTGCAATAGAGCAGCGGGTTTAGAAACAGGTCTGCAGGGTCTTTTCAGTTCTCAGGTAATTCATGTTCAAAGATAATACTTCACTAAATGACTCCGAGCTTCAGCTAACGGTTTTAATGGCCGTGAAATAAAAATTCAACTCCCATGCTGTGTCTTGGATCCAACTATGTTCTTTTAAACTACATCACCTTCAGTAATTCTTGCAGCTTGTTCAAAGTTAATTAATGTATAATTCATGCATAATTTCTTTGACATATATGCTGGAAACAGTTTCCAAATCATGCAATGAGAAGTTGGTGAGTCCTATAGCATGTTGTAATGTCATTTAGTGACATTTTTACCAGATTCAAGTTTACGCCGGCTGTTTAATTAGCGTGAAAGAGCACAAACAATGTTGTAATTATGCCTCAACTGAAGAAAATGTGTCTAAATCCAACTCTGAGGAACTTATTTTGCAGTTAGCTTGCAGATGTTATGAAATCATGTCGTAATTAGTTTAGTGATTTAAAGCAACATTCTGCTCTTATTTCTTTCAGCATGAGGGCGCTTACTGCTGTGAATATTGATTTAATTTCAAGGAAAAAAAAAAGAGTTTCACCCCTTGGAAGCTAAATAGGTGACAACACACTGCTGACACAGCAACGACTTGAGTTGACAAGAGATGAGTGGCGGAGCCTGCAGGCTTGAACAGGTGCTACGTGCTGCTCAGACTTGGACATGGCCCTTTAACCTGCCGTCTCATCCACCCCCGGAGGGAGTCGTAACTTACAGTTTGTTTCATGGGATAAGGAGCAGTTGTCTTCTGTCAGTTTTCCTGGAACCACAACAGTCGTGTTCATTTGGACTGAAAAATTAAGCAACTGGAACCAAACAGACCGTGTTTTATTGTGCGAGTGTTGTTGCCAAGATGATGTTGTTTTAAACTCTATGACCCATTGCTGCCCTGGGAGACAAAAAAAAAAAAAAAAAAATCTATATTAATTCCCTACTTATGAAGAAGAAGAAGAAGAGGAAGAAAAAGAAAAAGAAGAAGGCTAAAATTAAAACAATAGTAGTAATAGTAAAAAAAAATGAAAAAAAACGTAAATAAGCAAATAAAGGGTAAAAGAGAATAAAATGAACAATAAAATAAACAAAGATCAAAAAATCAATTAGATAAAATAATAATAATAATAATAATAATAATAATAATAATAATAATAATAATAATAATAATGGATAAAAAATAGAATAGTTTGTATTGAATCAGTTAAAATGCCCATAGGTGCAAAATATATTTAGATACTTTAATAAAAATAGACATTTTTTAAATGTGTGTGCTTACCTCAAATTTAAATGCTGGCTCAAATCAGTTAGTTTGTAAAATATCTAAGGAGACTTTGTACGTGGTGACATGGATAAAAGTTCAGTACAGAAGTATTTTATGTGTACTTTGTTGTAGCAGTTGTTTCCTTTTGGTTCTTAACTTTTAAAAAATATAGCTGCTACACAAATATATCATATTTCAGCACCTTATACTGTGCCCACAAATAAAGCGAAATCTCTTTATCTCAGTGACAAACACTCTGAAGTGCCCCTGGACGTGTTGGCTCACGGTCAGGACATGACAGTGGTTGAATAATAGCTGTTTATGAGGAGACAAATCAGCTCTACAAGACACAAGCTGTAAATTCTTATTGTTATTAGGAGGCTATAAAGTGTTCATGATCTCAAGCCAGCTGAAGAGTCAAAAGCACAACCTTTCCTCAGTTAGGTAAAGAACTTTAAGCCTACACATGATTTACTGAGCAGGTCAAATCAAGCATCTTCATGAGGACATTTATAAATACCCATAAACCCTCTGTGATCGCCCTTCATGCCAACACAGAGGCACAACTTATTTATGGGAGCGGTTCCTTGTTACGACTGAAAGTTTGATTTCTCTTTTAAAGGTGGAATTTTTTTGAATCTGTCTTCACAGGATTAACACGTTTCAGTTTGTTATTAATAATTCAGATCCAGCAAAAAAAGGGCCAAAATTCCTTGAATCACTGCAGAAAATGGAGAAGCCATTCAAAATGAATGCATTACTTAAAAATCACACACTGCAGCTTCTCACTCACAAACATAAATAATTTAAAATAAGACCTTAGACTCACACTGGTTGTCAGATAAACAGTTTTAAATTATTCACTTCCGATTTCTAAATTTGGTTCTGAAAACCGTGCTTTTAAAAGAAAGTTTAAAAAAGGGTGCAGGTTTAGCGGCCTGCTGATTTTGGCATCGCTGTCGCCAAACAAATAAAAAGCCAACTGTGTTATTCACAATCACCGGTTGCTATGGGCACATCACAATCAAACGGAGGATGAGCTGAGTGCTGCTAATGCTGCTGAAAGTAGCATTAGCATGGCTCTGATGTAGCACATGAAAGCGAGACACGCCAGACTTGCACGGTCTAGACACACAATGCTGGCAGAAAATCCCTCCCTTTAACTATGGGGTGGTCACCATGGATACCACATACTCAGTTTCTATTACTCTCCACATGGCACTGTGTGAAGGCCACGCCAGCTCAGAAATCCAACTCAAAGCATCAGAAATGAAAGCTTTGACTCCTCTTGCCTGGTGAACTATCACAGGATGGAGGTCACCATCAAACCGGCTGTTATTACCTTCATCTGGTCATGCATGAGCAGCACGTACGGCTTCCAATGTGGTGAAAAATTGAAGGTATAACTGGGTTGTGAGGGAATTGGATTTGACTTAATCAGACATATTGTTAACTCAGACTCCATGTGTTACTACACATGCTCGCATACGCATTCATTCATGAGGTCTGTGTGCATAATCTACTGTATGCACACTACAACCTCAGGATACCTCAATAATTCAGAACCAAAAGTTTCTCTGCCTGTTTCTCCTCTCTGTTTTTATCAGATATTCCTTTTGCTTGGTTGCTCTCCTGGGAGTAAGAGTGCAAGGCTGGAGAATTTCAGTCTGGCTTATGCATTTTCCTCCCCTTCCATCTCCACGTCAGGCTGGATCAAACAGTGGCATCTCGTCAGCTACAACCCACCTAACATGATATAAACCATTTTTTTGGGGCTCGATCGTTTTCAAAAGTGTCAGATATGGCAATTCTCCAAACTTTTTTGTGTTGTTTTGGTCATGAACAAGTGTCACTCCTAACTATATCTGCAATTCACTACCTCCCTGTGAGCTTTAATTGTTGCTCGAGATCCTCTGGTTTTGTCAGTGAACGTTTCTGGCCGTTTGATTCTTTGGCTTCTGGGCTGTGGGACTTTCTGCCCTGAGATTTCAGGGGTAGATAAACTTAATATTCCATCTTAAATTTTTTTAACTGATGTTAATTGTGATTATTTCAGTTATCTATAGTTGCAGTGCCTTTTTTGGCTGACTGTAGAGCCAGTCAGGTATTTCTTTCTCTTGATTCCCAGAGGAAAAAAACAGCCATCCATTCAGAATTCCAGTTAGGAAAATTGGGATATCATGCTTGGAAGATGGGGATGCTAATCCAAACACTGTGGGGTAGGAATGGATCAGCTTACAATTTGGAAAAGGACATGACTTGTGGGGCGCAATTGGATATATTCTGTATATATTATTATATCTTTTAATTGGAAAGCACTTTCTTAACTTTGTCTTTGAGAAGCGCCATATAGATAAAGGTTATTTTTATTATCATCATTAATATACAAGTTTCACACACATTGGTCAACATTGTGGTGGTGCAAGAGGGTCACAAGCTATGTTTCTATCTAATTGTCAAGTAAATTTGAAGAAAACCTTTGAATTGTTGAAATAGAAAATAATAATAATGTGAATTAGGCCCATGTTCATTAATTGCTTGGAGGCGAATAAACTATGTCTTCAGAAGGTGGCGCTATACGCTACATCGCATGTGGTTTTAATTAACAGACTAGAAGAAGCCAGAAACTAAACTAACCTGCATTGTAAATTGGACAGTTTTTCATTGTCATTTCAGTAGGTATTTTACTTGCCATTACAAAATATGTACCATTGCATGCAGTATGCATACAATTCAGACATCATACTTTGTCATAATATCAGTCCCAGCTGTATGTGGCGGATCTTTTGTGTTGGATTTTGGGCTTGCATATATTTTAAATACAACCAGATGTAATCGGACGTGCTGGTATTTCAGGCATACTGCATTTGGTATACCATGTTTGGGGACATTCTAAATCTTCTTCTGGCAAACTATGTAATATGGTAGTATGGTTAGTGGACCTAACTTGTTTGCAAGGAACCAAAAAGCCTTAAAGATGAAGATACAAACTATTCTTTCATGTTTCATGCTTCCTAAAGGTAATAGCAATGAAGGAAATGGAATAAGGTGGTCATGTGAGTTAGAAGTTCACTGTGTCAGAACCTATTTGAAAAGCTGCTTGTATCATTTTTTATTTGCAGAAAGTCTTTTTCAAAAAAGTCAAAAACCACTTTGAGCAAGAATAAACATTTATTGCAAAATGGAAGATTTTTCAAATTTGGCCATAACCATGATTTTTTTCTGATGCAATGCATCAGAGTGGGTATAAAAATATGTTATGAATACATGGTTACAAAAACATTCAGATCCGTTGTCTGGGAACCATACATTTCTGCACCAAATTTGTGCCCATCTATTATGTTTTTTGTATATTTTACTGGTTATTTGAAACCCTTGACATGCTGGGGAGGCTGGATAAAAAGTCAGAGAATCAGCACAGTCAGTGAGCTCTACCATCTGGAGACCATGAACATCTGTGCAAAATACACAACAAAATACATCAATCAAAACAACAAAGCCATCCCTAAAGCCTATAAATAGAAAATGAGCGTCTTATAATGAGAATTTGTGCTAAACGCGTGTCAGACCGTGACATCATCATGTAACATCATATGTTTGTCTTTGGTTTGGTCATTTGCTCCGTCAATACAGTGAAGTCTGCAGTGTGGGAAGACTGGAAATCCACAGAAAGGATTGCTGCTGACTTTAAGAACTCCGGATTTCACCAGCTCTTTGCTCACAGTCTTCATGGATGGATCCTCTGTGACTGCAGGACATTTGGATTCAGGCTGTGGTGTATGGCTGCTCAAACAGAACATTAGATGACATCTCACCAGTTATGTGTCCAAGCTAAAGGTCAGAGTCAGAAGCTGATAAGAAGAACATCCACTCATGGGTTTAACATAACTGTCTGGCCTTTCAAATGAAACCCACCAAGCAGCTGCAGGAAAAAAACAATAACAACAAAGAACGCGATTTTGGCACAAATTGGCAGGAGGAAGTCACCAGCATCTGTACAGGTAAATATATATAAAAAAAAAAAAGAAGTCCCTCATGCCTCAGTTAGCATTCGCTCCTGGAAAGACTCTTTAAGTGTTCTCTGTGTGTTGCTGTAAATAATACACTATTTCCTAGTGACAGGCGCATTTCCCTGTCAATGGATCACTCGTGTCCTGCAGCTTGTGATGTAAATACCACAGCGGGAAACCCCACAGGGCGGGTTGCAGGTACAAGAGTGTGGATGCATGTTTGTATGCAGTGGAGGGGCTCTGGGGTTGTGAGTGTGCGTTGTTTGCATAAATGTGCATAAGAAAGAGAGCAGAAGAAACAAAGAGAGAGACAGAACAAGGTTCTGTGAGGCAGGCTGGGTCAGAGTTCACTGAGCAGCTCGCTTACTACAACCTCTGAGGATGTTTCAAAGTGTTTGTTTGCTCAGGCTGAAAATGGACGGATGAGTTTGTTTCTGTAAAGCGAAGGCAATTTTCCTTCGCTGACTGGCAGCAGTAAATGTTTTACGTGTAACAGACCTTAAGTAAATGATCATTCAGCTCATAATATGCATGTTTGAAATGTTTTCAGTTTGATTTGTGACATTTTATGTAATTTGCCACAAATACTTTTAAATTTATATAAATAGGCAGCATTTTTAGAGAGAAATTTGGTGGAATCAAGTAATCATCGACTCACAAGATAATTTTAAAAATTATTTTCAAGTAATTCACTTTAGAAAATTGTGGTTGTCAGTTTCAGACAGCTTCAGAACCTATAAATATGAATTGTACTGAACTGAAGTCGTGTGACTTGAAAGAGCAAGTTTACACTGAACTCAGCTCATTAAGTGTCTAAAAAACATAACTACTATAATAGCATCAAGGCCTTACAACTCTGACAAGTAAACATATCATTTATATATTTTAGAATTGTATTTATTTCAGTTTTTTGTTTAGAAATGTACAATACAAAACATCTGTTGTCTCTCTTTTGTCGTAACACATTGTGTTCAATCCACTCTCCGCCTATCTCTCCTCTCGCATCGCTGATCTGTGTGTCACAATCCAGACCTCCATCAGAGAGCTGCCTGCTAATACTTGAGTGTGCTGTCGGGTTGCCTGCTGAGATACGGGGATTATCTGATCACCTGCTCCATGCTGCACTCCCTCACCGTCTATCTACAGGTTTTAGTCGCAGGTGGTGTTTTCCCTCCTCGGCCCTCCCTTTTCTTACATTTTCTCCTCCACACCTTTTCTCACCTGCTTGAGAAAACGATCCTCCAGTTGCTCACCATTGAGGGTAGCTATTGACACCATAAATTTCAATGCATCCCTGCAGGTATTTCTCACGAGAAACTTCCAGCGTGAAGTGAAGAAGTCACTCCATGGCCGGTTACCTTAGAGGCCAACAAAAGATCCTTTCATCCCTTTCTTATTCAAGAGGAAAATAGTCCATGTGCCCTGGAGATATTTGCTAACATGTTGGGTCATTTCTCTCTGTAGTATTTCCAAAAAAGACCATCTAGTGGTATAAACATTTAAGCCAAATGGCAGGCTGTTAGATTGGAGCCAGAACGATAGCGACGTCTTTAAGTCATATATCTCAAACTTCGGTACATTGCTGTCCAAGCTGGGACTGATCTCTTGAAGTCACACCCCTAGACATGCAAACGCTGATCGCCTTCCTTCAATGAGAACCAGGCCGGCATGCTCAGCCACTGGCTCCAGTCTGTGCCGTTTGTGAGCTGCTCATCCATCACATAATGATTTAAATATGGAATCAGAACAGCCTCTTTACACAGTGGATTTATTTTTTTCCCCTTTGTTTTGCTTCTTACTAAGCATTTATGAAGCTTGCTTACCCTGTCATCAATAACGCCTGGAGAAAACCAACAGCAGCGGATCCACCCTCTGGAAATAAATAGTGTTTTTGAGGCCTGTTTTAATGACCTGGCACCAGTGCAACTGGGTGGCATGCATATATTGTCCTCCCTTCACACTGCATAGCATAATTAGATAGAAAATCCTGAGGCTGTTGCACAAATATGTTTTTATTTTTTTTAATGCAAAACCACAGAGACAGCTTTGAAGTTACTCACTATTTTCTAACTGTGGGTGAAAGGCTGCTTCTTGTTTCAAGTGTGAGTCATGCTAACGTGCCAAAAGTGAGTTTCGTGCTAATGTTTGATGCCAGGGAGCAGATCTGTGCTGGAAAATCCTCTGGAGGTGACACTGCCAATAGGTCGTATAAGGAGAGCACAAAGGCTTTCAGGGAAGGACAGAAATCCAGCCAGGCCTAGCAACCAAAACAGTTTGTGGTTCAAAAGGTTCATGCAGAGGACTGTTTGATGAAGTCTCCTGCTCGTATTTGAAAGGAAGGAAAGCCAGCAGCATTTCCAACAGCGGGTTACTGACAGGATTGCTCTGCTAATGCTAAATTGAAAACTATTAAAGGACATGACAGATGGTATTTAGGAGAGAATGGGGGGGGGGCTTTTTAGCACAGGCCTTCATGTAACCTGCTCATACATCATCTCGGTAGAGTGCAATCCACTGCTGCTCTCAACGCTATCAATAATTAGAAGTGCATAAAACCTAATGACTTTGTCACCTGGAGCCCTGCGTAAAAACATCTGTAACGTATGAGCATGAGATGACATCTGAGCATGATGTCTTCCACAGCTGTCCGGTGGATCCTACACTCACATCTGAACAAACTTCCAGTGGCTCTTTGTTATTGTTACTGGTGGAAAAGAACGATTTCTGATGGGAAAAGTCTGGTTGTACTCGGCTGGTTCACTCATTTTCAGTTTTCATCTCTGAGATTTCTACTGTCACCCCAATACAATAGATGTGAATTGAATTTTGCTTGTGGGGACTTGAAAAATGTAAAATAAATTAAATAAAAACAACAGCATATCTTTACAGAGTCAGCAGTTATCCAAATCATTAAGTAGTTATTAATGGTGAGATAAAAATCTTTGGACTAATTGGTTTTAAACAGATGTCATTTACAGGAGAGCATTAGAACAGTTATACATCATACAGAAGCTTTGACAGTTTGGAGTTGATCAACTGGTTTTTTCAACTGCATTTTTTTGGTCTTAATTGCTGGTGAGGCGCTTTGTTGTTTAATGTCTCTCCTTAATTTTAGCGTCTTTTCAGTTGTGGTCGAATTTGTCAGACAGTGGCCACAGACAAAAAGAGAATTATTGAAAGGGTGATAAATGAAACTAGATAAACCACAGCAGCTGTAGTTTATCTTGAAAAGAATTCTGAATCATAAAGGGACAAAGGAAAACTAAAAAAAAACAACGTCAAACTATCGTGACATACGAGTACAATTACAGAGAATGCAAAACTAAGTCTATTATGTATGGAAGTGATACATTAAATCAACCTGTCGGTCCAGAATTACAGCCCTATATAACTAAACTGCATTCACGTTTTGAAAGAAACATTTTTTCTCACTGAAAAGTAAGATTGTGACAGAAATGTTTATAGAACCCAATAAGCCAACAAGTCAGTGACAAGACTGTAACCATGGAGACCAGGGTTCGCGTCCCATTTGGGGTAAATATTGTCAGACTTAGTTCTGATTCTGATTCATGTTTGGTTTGGGCGACACCAAAACTACATGGTTAAGTTTATAATTAGCACAGTTCAGGTTAAAAATATGGCGTTTTCACAATATGTTTGAAGCTTTTTTTTTCTTGGTGATGAGAAATGCAAACAATGAAGCAGATCACAGAAACATGTTGATTTGAAACATTTGTGATTTTTCACAAGCTTACATATCCAGTAGATGATGTTTCCCTCAAAACATAATTGAAAATGCATGTTTAACAGCACAAAAATCAGACTTTTGTAAGATTAATGTAGGCATAAGTGCACACTCTTAATAGATTACAAAATGATTGTCACAGTGATAAGTCTATAAAATTTAAAAGTCTTGTCCAAAAAACCCTTCAGGTTGTTTAAACCATACTCCCTTGATTGAGCAAGGCACGTCTAAGCCTGGCAGCTATGTTACCCACAATGCAATTCATTAACCAACAGTTCAGCTGGAGATTCAGCTGCTATCAGTGGCTAAAACAAGCAGACATGAGGAGCCACACATTCAGAGTTTTATTCTTTTTTTTTCCCACACGTGTGGCCTTCAGTCCCAACCAGTAGTTTAACTATCCTTTAAGAAAATGTATCATATTCCATGCAGGTCCTTCTCGAGCTTGTTCACAGCTTTGAGAAATAGACTTTAAAGAGTAACATCTCTGGAGGTTCCCTTTAAATCTATTTCATTTAACTAATCATTATGGATTGTATTTCTACATAAATTTGTATTTTGATAGAAATATCCTATTAATATAATGAATATTATTCACACTTCCAAGTTTAAATGTGAGAGCTCCTTATTTACAGCTTGTAGACCTGTATAGTAGAACATGCAGCTCCACTGCTGTTTTGTTCTGCTACAGCGTTTAATTTGGTCATCGCCATGATGATACACTTCTGTGGTATACTTTGGTTTTACTATGGAATCATTTTATTGTAGTAGTGATGTTTTAACTTGTAGATCTGTGACTTAAACTGGACTTCCTGCAGCTCCCTGATTTACTTTAAACTCAGTCTGAGCGCCTGATAACTCTTTGACAGCTGCCACATCACTACATGTTTGTAGAAAAGTTGAGGAAGTGTTACTGAGGGCATCCAGGGGTACACAGTGTTCAGCCCAGCAGCCACTCCCATGACATCATACAGTCCCACTGGGTGTAGTTCACACCCAAACACAGTGGAGGATTAATGTATAAAAAAAAAAAAATAATGGTCCTGTGTTTGTGTAAAGTTTGCTAAAGTCTGTTTCACTGATTAAGGCTAAATCCAAACTTTAACCTTTTAATGCACGTGTGTCATTTAGTGATGTTGACAGTGTTGCTCAGTTCCCAAAGAAATTAATTCAATCCAGGCTTTGGCCCTCAGTGCTGCTGGCGCTGTGTAGTCTACAAAGTGAGGAGCTGAGCAGCCCAGACATGCAGGGCCCACAGCCCCTCCAGCACTATGGCAGACAACACAAGCACCTCACATAGAGAGCGGCAGTTTTAACAGTACTTAAAACATAATGTTACTGAGTCTCCTGTCAGCCTCAGAACTCCCGTGCGGGCAGCTATCTAAGCTTTCTTATACACTTTAGGCAATGAGGGGTTATTGTGATTGAGATGAAGGACATCAAAGTGTCCGCGAACGCTACAGCTGCAGATGGTTTCCAGATAATTTCGAGCGTGGCTGTGTACATCCGTTCCTGTCAGTCTTTATTGGAAGCCTGCTGAGATATTTATGGCCGATCCTGAAGCGTCAATATGTGTGTTTTTGTTGTTTCCTGAGGCTCACCTCTACAGTATACCAGCCACAGTAGCACAGCAACAGAGAGATAACATGAGTAAGCACATGTGGATTTGGCACAGAGGAGAACAATTGGTTTTGGGATGCCATGTCAAAACAGGTTATCCCCTTTGTAATAAGAGCCAAATTTCCATTATTGCTGGTTGGTGTGCATGAAAGTATACCCACTAATGTGTGGAGGGCACACCCTTGGATATTAAAGCTGTATCCATGGCAGTGGAATCCTGTGAGCTGGTAGAGGAAAGAGACAGATGTCAGCAGGGAGGAGGGAAACTAGGAGGGTGTCTCAGCATCCTTCCTCTGTGTCTACACAGACTCAACATCGTTTCAGAACAGTTTAACTTATTTGCGTCATTTTGTCTCTAACCAGATGCAGCCCATTAACAGCATACTATGTCCTCCATGTTAAAGCTAAATTAAAATCTAAATTAATTCATGCTAAGACATTCATATATAAATGGGGTTGATTCGGACTTAAATCACCAAAATAGCAAAAGTAGTTTCAGCTGTATTGTTGTTTTTTTTTTTTTTTGCAGTTCAGTCTTGTTAAACTCATTGTATTTTGCTGTATGACTCAGATGCTAGAAAAACATCCATCCTACCCATCTGTGCCTGACCTTTCTTCCAGCTGGATGCAGGGTCTTCGTTAGTTGGAAACAGAAAAATGAACTCTCTGAAACTCAAAACATGCCTGCAGATCTGAAAGGATGACCAGTTCTCTGCCGGTCTTCATGAACAAATCATGTGAAATGTGTCGTTCCATCAGAAAAAATTATTAAATCTAAGCTTAAAATTATGATATTTCATCAAAATCACTTTATTGTACACATCCTATTTATGGAAATGCCAGATTTAAAACTATTGTACTAACGAGATTCTTTAAAATAAAAAAAATTCTGTAGTTCTCGACACAACTGCAAATGCAGGAGTGACTCAGCTCTAGCTAACAGTCATGCAACAAGAATTCATGGACTTTTTTGCTGAACTGCCAACTGTATTTATACAGAGCCGATTAGAGACAAGTAGGGAAACAAATGAAACATGTACGCAGTAAGACATCTATGGTCTGTAAACCACCATTTTTTCCTCCAGTGTTGAGCTGTGAGCAATTTTTCATTTTCATAGAATAATCAAATAATTTCAACAATATTTTTTTCTCTCTACTTCTTGCCATTGTTGTGCTGTTTCTATTGAAGTACAGGACTTTATTTTGCAGTGAAAATTAGCCAACAGTGAGTTAAAAATGTGACAGAAGCAAAAAAAAAAAAAAAAAAAAGTCCAGAAGCTGCTCTGAGTGAAGAAGCTGATCACGTGACCTTTTGTATAGAGAGATAGACATGAACAACCCATCATTTTGTATTTCTGTTTGCTTTATTTTGTCCAGTGTCTAAAATTGCATTTTCTAAAATGAAGTTTACTGCTCTGATTAAAGCAAACAGCCTGTTAAAAAGACCTTAAGTTTGTAGAAGTCCTCACCTGAGTTTCTTCTTTGTGGAGGCCATCTTTTCCAGGAGGTTAAAGAGAGGTATGTCTTCAAAGCAGCTCTTTATAGGTTCACTGAGTAGGTGGGATCTCAGATATAGATATAGATAGATAGATATAAATATATAAATATATATATATAGATATATAAAATTGAGGGAATGATTTGTTCAGAAAACAGCACATTGCAGCACATTTTTTTTTTTTGTTCCTTTTGGAGATTTGCTGTTTGTTTAAAAACTACAATTAAACAGCATCAGATTTTCAAGCAGTAATTTTTTTGCCAGCATGATGTTTGTCCTCACAAGGCTCCCTTCAGCCCTGCTTGCAACAGAGGGGTAAGAGAAAGTGAGTCAGCTGTTTACCTGGTGAGAAACGTTTATCACTGCATCCGGGTGTGCTGAAGTTCAAGTACTGTAGGTCAGGAATTTTTTGTACTAGCCTGCTAAATATTTATTTGAAATTGTGACTAAAGAAAAATATGCTAAGATGTTTTTAAGCTGCATTTGTATTAATTTGGCCAACTCAGTTCAAGTCAAATGAATTGATCTGAGATGCCAGGAGCGTTTTTGAGTTCATGGGTGGGATGGGTGAGGGTGTGGGAGAGGAAGGGAGTATCCTGTCCCTGCAGAAACAATAGCTGTGCAGACCAGTATTGAGAATTTGCAGGATTAGTTCCCTTCGAGAATTGAAGATAACCTTCCAGCTCTGGCAGTGGCAACTCCCAACACTTCAACCAGCCTAGTTTACATGGTTGGCATGGAAATGTAGACACAGAAAGTATCAGCTCAGGAGAACAAAAGTGTCACCGCGTTTGTAGTTTCACTGGGTGGCTTCATTCTACTGGTGTTTGTTACCTTCAGTGTCACAGTTTTGCCTTTGCTGAGATTCCTCTAGGAGAATACTAATGGATGTAATCCTTGTAGAGCTGAAATCCACAGGAAAAACAGAGCTGAAATACTTGCTGCATTCAGGTCTGGGTCATTCTTCAGTCTCCTTTCAGACACTGTAATTATGCATGTTTAATCAGGCATTTTAGCATGGGAATGGTCCATTTAAGCAGTACACTGTCTGACTGTGTTTCTTTCACCATGCTAACAAACAATGTTGACATTCATGTGAACTCATCTGTCTTCGCTAATGATGTCTGCAATCAAATCATGACATGCAGCAAAGGCTGAGCAGGTTTAAAAGGTTATTTTTAGCCCACAATGCAAACATGACATAAGCTCAGGCAGATTAGTAGAACCTGACTATGAGTTCAGTAGCAGGGGTCGTGACCTCTGTGTCCCATCGAGAGGCAGGAAGTTAATGAGAGCTAACAGGAAGTGTTGTACTTTTACCCACCAGGGGTCCCATGACATCCTCAGGAAGCATCCATGTGCCAAGTCAACAGCGTAATAGATAGCAAGACGGTGGGAGAGAGTGCAGATTGTTCTTCATATCACTGGTCTCCACCTCTGTGTGCGTTCATGTTCTTCCACTGTTATCATCCATGCTGGGAACCAACAGCCACTGGTGTCATTTCAGGCAGACCTTTTAACTTTACAGAGCTTCTGACATTAAGTTAGTGCTTTTCTGTGAGCATTACTGTCAACCTGAAGAGGGCCATGCAGGCTGAAAGAGGCAGAAAAACTGGTAGTACTTAGTGAGATGATTGTGTAATGGATTGCTGGTAGGGCTTAAGAGCTATAGTAGTTGTAAGAATAATGTGGGTGTTAGGTGAGCTGCTTTCTTTTGAAAATTTCTTTTTATTTAAATCAAAAAAGCGAATTATTACAATTCCAAAGTGTATTGCGTTTACAACACTAAAGATTGTTGCTTCCCCAATATTTTCATTTTTTACGTCACTTTTTTGTTATTGAAAAAGAACAACAGTAGAGAACAGGGGAGCTCACTCTTTGTAATCTTCAAGTAGATAAAGAGAACCGGTTGTATCTAGTCAACTTTTCCATAATGTAAACCTCATGTACAATATTATTCAATTCCTCAATGATGGGTGGTTCCACTTTTAACCATTTGCTCAATGTTTTTTTACTTGCTGCCAATAAAACACCAAGTAACATCTTGCCATTCCCATTCCAGTTTTCCAACAATATGTTTCCCAAATACATAGTTTCACATTTAGGCAATGTTTTCACCACATATCGTTCATGGACTGGTTCCCAATAAGTTCTAATAGTCCAGCAATCCCAGAAGACATGAAAGTGATTAGCTCCATTGGCGTGAACTACTTTTTAATCAGTAGCAAAATATGAGACAGCACAACCTGACCATGGCCTAAATCTTGATTAGGGATCAATTAAAAGAAGAGATTAAAGATGCAACCTATAGCTACAGATAGAGTATATAAACAAAGTATTTATGCCCATTATTCATTCATTTATTTACATCTATATGGTAAATCAAAGTTGGAACCAGCAGCTTTGCTTTGAAAAAGACTTGAAGGCAGTGGGAGGAGCAAGCCTAGTCTGTCCTAAGGAAACAATATCAGCCTCCCGGCATCCCTTAAGCCCAGTAATTACCATTTTATATCTTGTTTGTTTAATACATACACAAGCCAAAGTTTAAAATGACATGTTGTGGTTTCACAGGGGTTATTTAGGAGACTATTTCTTGGCTGGAAGCACTTGTCAAGTAACTGAGACTCTCTGTCAGGAAACAGTTCAACACTTACAGTAACTGCTGTAAAATGACAAATTGAAATTCGTGTATGGATTAAATAAACAAGACAAAACATGTTAATTAGTGAGCTTTACAGACGTTGGTAGGGGGATTTTGTTACCTTCGGACAGAGCCAGGATTTCTGATTCCCCCTAAGCTAAGCTAACTGACTGCTGGCTCCAGTTCCATATTTATCATACAAACATGTGAGCGGTATCAAGCTTATCATCAAACTCTTGGCAAGAAAGTGAATAAGCAGATTTCTCCAAGTGTCAAACTGTATAGCTGGTAATGTATTACCATACTGGCCTGTATATATATATATATATATATATATATATATATATATATATATATATATATATATATATATATATATATATATATATATATATATATATATATATATATATATATATATATATATGTGTGTGTGTGTGTGTGTGTGTGTGTGTTTTCTAATATTTCTGATAACTTAAAGCTGTTTTATCAGATTAGAATTTTACATATGTGTATCTGGACAGTTAGATATATTATGTTTCCTTCATAAATTTATGATTTTTTAACATTTCTTTTAATTGAGCTGATTTATTATAGGCTTTCTTTTTTGGGGGATTTTATGGCTTGTGCAGTTATAAATCCACATGTGGGATGTTTGCCATCTGATGCTGTATATTCTGGCTTGTATTATAATTCAGTAATTGTATTTTGAACAATGAATAAAGTGACAGCTTGACAAACCCTAACCTCCTAAAATCTATCATGTAGCATTGTTCTGTAGGTAGCAGCCAATCTGTGTGGACTCTTCCCCTCTCTGTGAGTTTTATGGCTACACTGTCCTGGGATGGTAGCAGCACCTCCCAGGCAACTACTTTTGCAGATTCATATACATAATCATTCTACGTGCAAAAAATGATGATTACAACATGTGTATCTAAATACTTCAGTGGTCCAATGATGTAATCCAGTTTTTACCTCTCCCATGGGTCACAGCAGCACAACATCAACTCTGTCCAATTTCAGTACCTCCCAGAAAGTTGGTGTGAAGAGGAAGTATGACGCATATGAAGCATGAATCATATATGACCCACCTAAAGGACTTGGTAGTGTTTCTTTTTTATATATAATCAGACACAGTCCTCTACTGAATGAAATCACCATTCAGGCTTTGGTAGATGGATTATTTGTTCAAATTATGCCACTCAACTTCACAGTGACAGCCAAAAAAAGACCCCAGACAGCCGGTCCTGGAGAACAGAGGCGTATTGAGAATCTCAAAGTGGGTCGGCTATTTCTCCCCGGGCCGATGTCTCGGTTTGTAATTTTATTCAATTACACAGTATTTACCTTTCGCATAATGTCAACACTGATGTAGAGCAGTTGTGGGTAAAAATGAACTCACCTGTTCCCCAGCACACACATTATATTGTGTCCAATACACACAGATTTTAGGTGACAGAAATGCATGTGCACATACGCACTGTGGCGCAAATTTGTTTACGCAGCTCGGTCAGGACCAGCGCACGGTCCTCATTCCCTTCGCCCATTTGATGTGTGAAAAGTGGAAGGAAATCAAAGCCATTTCCTTCATTCTGGCCGCTGTGGGTTGTGGTTCCCTGGGGCAGGAGGGCTGAGACTGGCAGTAAAGTATCGTCAGGCCTGCGGAGTCTGGGAAGTGTATGGAGCTCTGTGTGCTGCCAAAAACAACAGAGGAAACTCTTGCTCAAAGGCACCAACCACAGGTAGGGGAAAAGGAAGGTGGTCCAAACACTGAACTGTAATCGTTGCTCCGAGGAGTCACATACTTTCATCCAGTGTGATCAGACAGCCTGAAATCCCCTTCAACCCTTCTTTCCTACCTAATTTGCTTGTTTAACAGACTCGCTAACACTCAGTCGCTCACCTCAGGAGATGAGAAAAGTTTGTCCTAAACACTCTTGAGTTGTTGAACAAGTTTACTGTTGAGAGTTTTTACTGTGATCAAGATGTGATACTTTTCTTTTCTCATTTAAATGCTAATAACTTTGAGGACATCATCTAGAGAAAGTGCTGGGAGCAAAGCTTTCCTCCTATCTGGTCGCAGCACAAGGTGAGCACCTGCCTGCTGAATTTGAAATATTACTAAATCTAGTTGTTGCAGAAACAAGGCAGTTGAAGCTTTGTTTGAGGACTCTGTGCATGTGTACGTGCACCAGCATGTGGGTGTGTTTGTGTGTGAGAGTGTGTTTTAGCTGCAGACCTTAATACTTTCAGGAATCAGTGTTAGGCCTGGCAGTGAGGCAGTAGTGGCCAAAATAAAACAAAGAGCGCATTGTGATTTCAATTCTCTGTGTCTACGCTAGAGCAGCACCTGAGGTTGTCAGAAAAGCTTTACTTTCTAACAAGTTTTAATGTGTAAAGAAGCAGTTTGAACAGAGACACTATTCCCAGTAATAATAAATGTCTTTGAAAATTTAAAGGGTCAGCTTGTTTGCTGTTTGATGGAGGGCTGATATAGATGTTTTTTTTTATTTTGCTGTGTTTTCAGACAGGAGCCACAAAGGAGCCAAAAAAGGAAAAATCAGTATCCATGCATAGAAGTCCAAAGTGTTAACTTTATAAAATGCGTTGGGGATTATAGCCCCTGTTTATGGGTCGCCAGCTCAACCTGGGCACCGCAAGCTTAACATTTTACATTTGACATTATCAAAAAAAGTGTAGTTATGAATTTAAAATCAGTTATGAAATGTGTATTGAAATAAAATGTGGCACCAAATGTAATTAGTATGAATATTTTTTACAAAAGGACATTTAAAAGAAAAAATTTCAAGAGATAAATATGAAGTCCTATAAAACTGTTATCATAAAAAAAAGAATAACAAAGTAGTGTTTGATAAAGCTTTGTTGAGTTTTAATCCTACCGTCAATTATTTAATCTTTTCAGTGCATATGTATTTAATACTGTAGCTTTGCCTACATTCAGTACGGTAGTGTCCAGCTGAAGACTACGGCTAAGCTAATGTCATTTTATACCATTCTATACTTAAAGAGAATTGCACTGCATTTCAGAAATAAATATTGTATTTTTAGCCCACTACATATAAAACATGATGTATTTTTGTAAATTGGGCAAATGTGTCAAAAGAAGCTAAAACTAGCAACACAAAAAGGCTACTTTATGCAATATATGCACATATTAATGCATCTTGTCTGCATAATGAGTCCTTTTACTTGTAAGTGAGTCATCTGTACATGCTTTCACACTTTCATGTAAGTGATTGAATTTGAATGCAAGAGCTTTACTTGAAATTCAGTAGTTTTACATTGTTGTTCTCTATGTTCACTTAAGTGAAGACTTCAACTGCTACAATGCAATCAGTTTTGGAGATTCTGGAAATGTCTTCAGGCACCTTTAACTGATTAAGATCTGCCTCTAGATCTATTAAGATCTAGTAATGTGATAATCAGTGAAGTGTCATTACTTTTTAATTGAATTTTCCCAAAACTGGTTTGTTACATATTTCAGTCAGTGACGAAAAGTGAGAAAGAAGGACAATAAGAGAGTTGTACAGTTGGCCAATGCAAAGCAAAAGCTACCAAAAAAAGAAAATATCTCGTCACTACATTTTTACCTCAGATAGAACCTGAAATCTTTTGCGGTTCAGTGCAGCACAAACCAAAACCACAAAGCCAATAGCATGCAGTGTGCCACATCTCTCCCCACACGTTGAAACTCAGACTGCGTTGCGGATGATCCCTTGAACTGTGTAAGAATCACAGATGCTGATATAACACCTGGCATCCGTTCACGCCCTGCAGGCAGAGCCACAGAAAGCTGGAATGCAGGTTCCTCTGCAGAACATTAAAACAACTTCATACACCACTTAGATAGATGTCAACAGCAGCTTGGAATCATGCACTGGCAGGATTTTTATCGCAAATATAACAGTTCAGGCCCACTTAGGAGCGAGAAGTCCTCCTCTGTAATGCACACTACTCACCTTGGATTCCCATCAAGCAGAAAAGCATATGCACACAAAATGCAATCAGAGCTGACAGCTGATTGTTTTGTTCCTTTCTGAGAAGTGGGGCTGGTGAGGAATGTATCACTGGAGAAGCTGCTTCTCAGAAAATCTGCCGTGTCGATGCTGAATAGATAAGTCGTCCTGAGGAGGAAGAAGTCTTGTTGGACTCATCAGACTGATATATTTCTATTTGACCTCTGCCAAGTCACTTTAAAAAAGAACCTTTATGTTGAGTCAGACTGCAGAGTGAAGGCTACAGAGCCACCGTCATGGCTTCGTATGAAAGGAAAGTGAAGCGGGACAGCTTCTTTTGACCCCATTGAGCCGACAGCTGAACACCTTACAAACTTTCCCTCTAACTCCCCGACAGGCTTAATGGTGAATCGCCATTAAAAGCTTCAGACTGAATGAAAGGCAGATAATGCAGGTGTGAAAGGACATTGAATGGAATATGATTAAAAATGAGAAAATGTTTAATTTTCTCAATGAGCTTTAGAAAATCTTCACAGGCGGCAACTCGGTGACTTTGAAGCGTCCAATCAGTGTTTGAATAGAGGAGCAAATTAAGTATTTTAAAGCCATTTTCCATGTACCATCAAATGAATTACATTTCTCACCCTTTTTTTCAAATCAATGGGTACATAACCAAGATAAGAGTTTTAATTTCTGATAAGTTGGGCCCCACAGTCTTTGCATTGTCTGTGCTCTAAGTCACTAAAATTGACTTGGCAGGTCAAATATTCAATAGAAAGAAGCCACTTTAATGCTGTCATAAACTTGTGTGCATGAAACTTTTGCCCTGTGAATGGTGAAGTGAATAGAAGTTGTTTTTATCTCTTAAAGTACAACTGAAGTGGTTAAAAAATGAATTTTTCTGCTTGTTAAATGGTATAAAGAGGATTTATTTTAAAGCTGCTCACTTGTTGAGAGTAAATGGACACATGTACACACCATTTAAGCCAATTCCTGTTGAAAATTTTCCCTCCACACCTCATATGTGGGTGGCAGATGGTGGCTCACTGGTTGTCACAGAGATAGAAGATGGAAGCGACTGATTTAAAGCAAGCAAACAAGTCTTCTATGAAAGACTGTTGGTTGTACTATAGCAGTTGCAGAAGGAAAAGGAGCTGCTAAATACATACATTCACACAGCAACAGATTGTCCCTCTCTGTTATTTGTTTGCATGAAAGCATGAGTTGTTAATGTCCTAATAATTATTAGCTTTTCACTACTTGCTAATCGCCCATATAGGCTACTATCTTTTAATGGCCACTCATTATCACACCATTAATGTTTACACTTTATAATTCAGTATACAAAATGACTGTGTATTGTATTGTATTGTGTATTGATTTCTCACCTTATTTCAGCTCGTTGATTTCATTTAATGGTCGACCGTAAGTTTTGCCAGATTTGATCAACAACAAGTAACAAGTCCAACCAGTTTCTCAGACCGGTTGTGGATCAGTTTTTAATTAGCAAATAGGGATAGCACACCTTTGATTGCCTGTTTGTGTAGTTTAATAGCCACAGATAAAGATCTAAATGAATCAAGTGTTGCGCCGCATCCCTTTGAAGTGTAAATGAGCAACTTTTTGCCAGCAAGGCCACAGATAATATGTCAGTGACTATGTTTACATGCACACTGATATTCTACTACTATTCAGAAGATTACAATATTCAGAATTTCAGGTAAGCATCATATTTAATTAGGATTTTCCAAAGTAGAACGTTTTTATCAGTTTAGCATAATCTGATTAGGACATATGGGACATTCTGCGCATTCAGAACATATATCTCTATCGGGTTTTTACTGCAGTTTGCAGCACAGGGCATCAACAGTTCACACAACTACCACAAACAAACTAGCTGACAGTGTGCAAGGCTGGGTTGGAAATGCAGCCCTCAAAGAAGTCACATTTTGGTTCAGACGCAGAAACGCTTTTAATGATCAATTTATTTCTGAATTTTAAGCATAATAGAAGACTTGAATATTAACAGGTTTTTGGTTATGAGCAAATATTGCAGTGCTGGTCATTTTAGAATGTGGTTGAAGGAATAATAGATGAAGGGTGCTATTGCCATAAAGGTCTGAATAAAACTAATTATAAATGACTGCATTTTAATGGAAATATTAGTAGAATGTTCAGTTTCATTAGTCATGTAAACGGTTAGGAAGGAATGTTGTCTTTTTAAAAAAAATCAAGACAGAAACCAGAATATTTTGTGCATGTAAACATAGTTGTTTTTACATCTTCTAACTAGACCCAAAAATCAGTTACTATAGGTTTATATGTCAGTAAACGTCATATAAATATGGATGTAGTGAATGTGACATCACCCATTGGTTTGGGGACTATCATTTTAAAGTTTCAAATTTAGTGTTTGAGAGCCATCTTGGTCTTTTGACACAAGCAAGCAGTGGATCTGACAGGACTGATCTATCTTCTATTTTCCTCTAAATCTGACTATAATTTACAAAATGAACATTTTGTTATATTGGAGAAGACATGGAACTACCGACTGACAGCATAAGCTTTGCAGGGAAATGTTTACAGCGATAACAGTTCAGTTGAGAAGCAGGATCATTTCCTCATCAACTTTTAAATACCTTGACTTCTTTTTGCTACCAGAGGAGTCGCCACCTGCTGGCTATTAGAAAGAATGCGGGTTTAAGGCGCTTCACTCAGTAGTCACAGAGGTTATGTTCAGCTTTTACTATACACTTGCATCCCATAATAGAACTTTAAAATGCGCTAAAACAAGGCAACATTTTTTGTCACCGGGTTGCAATAACAGTAAAACAGCTTTTGGTTTCCAGGTTGTAAAAAAATCCTGTGGAAGAGGTCATTGTTTGATCATTTATGTATAGAAAGTGATGGCCTATATTTAGTTTTACATTTAACATAAAATATTCAAAATTGTACTTTTAGGTTTGATTATCAGAAGTGTTAATTTAATTAATGACTTGTTGGCTATTTAAAGTTTAAAACCTACAGGGAAGTTCATTTTTTATTATTAAAAGCCTTCCTTTAATGAATTGTTGGCTATTAAAATTGTGAAACCCTCTATTGGCAAAGAGAAAAGATGAACAGCAGACAATGGGATTTTTAAAAACCTGGCAACCAGTATTGTGCCTCAACACTCTACAATGGAACAATTATTTATAAACCATTGATGAAACCGTCACATATATACCCATACGTCTGTCCTTTTCAAACTTGCTTCACTTTTCCTGCTCTGTGTACTAATTAATATGATTAAATGAGCAGAAAGACAAATGTGCTGTACCAGATGCAGACAACCTGCGCTCTCTTCGCTCTCTGCCAGTCTTCTGAGGTATAATACGGCAGTAAATCTCGGCTCCCCCCGGCCGGCTGGCTGATGGGCGGCTCGGCTCGTCGCTGCCCGCCCTGTGGGTGTGTTTAAGGCAAATGGGCCTCTGCATCCACCTGCTAGCGCCCTGCCTCCCTCCAGTCAGGAGCTCCCAACTTTCCAGCGGAGCACACGCTGCGCGCCCGGACCTCCTGGACACGGCGGGGACTTTTTGTTTCCAATTCCTTTTTTTGAAAAATTTATTCCCACGAGATGTTGAATGTAATCGAGCGAACACAGAATCTACTCGCCTCTCGGTGCCGCACAAGACTGAATTAGAGAAACATTTTTCTTCTTCTTTTCTTTTATTTTTTTTTTTTTGGTGTAGTTTTCTTATGCCAACTCCGGGGCCACGCAGTGCGCACAGGTACAGTCTCCCCTGATCCGCCCCTCA
The DNA here is from genome assembly GCF_022539595.1 of Amphiprion ocellaris. NCBI lineage: Eukaryota > Metazoa > Chordata > Actinopteri > Pomacentridae > Amphiprion > Amphiprion ocellaris. Next base: position 16,794,589 of record NC_072770.1, read on the forward strand.
GCAGGGACTGTCCACCAGCCGCGTCGGGATTTTCTATTCTTATTATTGATTTCAACTTGGAGAGAGAGTGATCGATCTGTTGGAATTGGTTTGTTCAGTGACTTGCAAGGTTGGATCAGAACTTACATTCGGAAAGCTGTAAGGTAAGCCTCAATGTTTTATTCCCAAATTAACCTGCTCTATTATGAGTCTTACATAAAATCTTACCTGTCTGCAGCTGCGCGCTCTTTTAAAAATGTGATTTATTATTGGCACCATGCACCCCTGACTGCTTTAATCCCTGTTGCACGCCTTTAAATATTTAAATATCAATGTGTTGTTTAAATTTCGGATTGATCACAACCTGAATTCCCACATGAATTATTATTAGTGTTTATCTAATAGCTGTGCAGTTTAGCGTGCGCTCTAATACCACACCAGACTGTTTACAGTTCTGTCTTCCATGTGTAGCCAAGGCTGCCAGTCTGTTACGCACAGATTTCAGTCTAGAGCATGTTTCAGCAACATTCAGATCTTTTGCTTCCATTTTTAAAAATTCTTTGCTGCTGAAAAACATCGTGATAAATGTCTAAATGTGTGAAGTTTATACTGTATATTATTATTATTCTATGTTTATAACTCACTGAGGGTTTCTTAGGTTTCTTAATTGAGGTGAAATGTAAAAAATAAAATAAAATGAAATTAAAATGCAGAGTTTGCTGGAATTTATCTGTGTTGTAATAACTCCATCACATTGGTCCAACGTGTCACTTAATAACCTGCATTTAAAAAGACTTAAAGCATCAGTAGATGTGACTTATACGAATGTAATGGACTCATATGTTTCCATAAATGTTCCTTGTGCAAACTTGAGCTTAACGCGTTCAGATTTTCTCAGAGTATCTACAGTTTATGTGGCTTTGTGGGAATAATATGAGCCGGCTGTGAGTGTTTCACAATCCCCAGTGTCTTTTGTGAGCAGTGCCTTGTTTGATTTCATGTGCTTGTGTGAAGGACTTGGCCTCTGTCTCAGAATAAACAGCTGGATGGTTAACAAATTGTGAGTAAACAGCTGAGGTTTAAACAGCTGCTTTATGCTGATAAATCCGCTCCAGCCGACCCGTCTGTGGACTCTGAGGTCTCTGATGGTGCGTCTGAGATGGAGTCCAAAAGTCCAGAGTTTGGGGACTTTACAGACTGTGAAGGTCCAGTCAGAGAGGAAAGGATGCTTTATGGGAACCCAGAGTTGGAAAAAAGTTTCAATCGGGAAGAGGTGGCCTGTTAGACAAGTCTTTCTGATGATCCTGTGTGAATCACCGGTTGCTCCCTGGTGTTTATCATTCATTAACTCCAGACTTAATTGATGGGCACCGCTGCATTGTCAGGGAGGCTGGTTTAGCTGCCCCAGTGAGCGCCTGAGGCTGTCATCGTTTGTAACCCCTTCAGCAAGTCTTTAAGCAACAAGTAAGAATTGTAGTTTTAATTGCACCCAATCACAATGTTGTCTTTTTTTCCTATACCAAGCGAGAGAGACGAGGTAGAACCTGGTATTAGGTGCACCCATAATTACAGAGCAGCAGTGCACACGTGTGGCGTCATGAAGCAGGAATGTGTTGTCAGGAGAAAAGCTTCCCTCAGTCAGCGCGATCTTGCCATCAGTTTGTTGCACTCTGAAACACAAACATAATTTTTGCCAAATGGAAATGTGTGCACATCTCAAAAAAAAAAAAAAAAAAACTTGGCTCCTCTCCATCAGGACTTGTTGGGGTTATAAAGCTCCCAGAAATCTGGGCATAATCTCTTCACCTCAGTGCTTTATCGCCTAAAACTCACATGGATGGGGCCCCTGGGAGCCACTGATTTGACAAGTCACATAAATTAACAAACAGGACTTATTGTGGCAGATTCTGAGACACATTTTTTCTTTTTTTGTCCCTGCAGATTTTTTACAATTTAAAAACCGCTCTTTGGGTGCTATTGGAGGTTGGTGCACCATGCAGCTGGACGGTCTGTGCACGGTCCTCCTGGCACTGTCCAGCTTGGCTTTCGGGAACCAAGTGAGCAACGACCCACTGGCCGCTCCCCGAGTCTTCATCTCCTTCAAAGGTAGGAACCTGGACCTCCTCCTCCTCCTCTTCTTCCAATCTCCTCTTCCTTTTCGTGCCTCTCATTCTTGATTTGCTGCTGGTTCCCTAATATTTCCAGCTGTTTTGATTCAGTGTCGGTTTCTTAAACTCTGCCATGTGTTTGCTCAGTGAATGACTGATGACATGACAGTTGTAGAATTGGAGCGATTGTGGCTTTGATAAGTGCTGAAGGGTTTTGCAGAGGAAGAACTTAGAGCATCACTTGAGCCGTATTGAGCAGACCGCAAACAAATCATACAGCCCCCTCCTTTCCTGCCTTTCTCAGACCTGCAGGCCGTGTAATAACCACCAGATGCTTCCACTAGCCTATATTGCACAAACAGTTAAAAACACAAACAGTGATTGAGCACGATGCAAATGTAGAAGATTGTGTATGCCTTGTTCATTCTGAAACAATACACATGATTATTGTTTTAGTCAAGGAAAAGCAGCATCTTTATCTTCAATCATCTGTATTATAGAATCCCTAAATTGGAGCCACAAAAAAGAGATGGGATAATAAGCAGCATGTAATAACTCTATGGCCATTATGTGATTATTCCCCTGGTGAGGCTGACGTGTACTTTAGGGGTCTGCGTTTGTGCGTTTCAGCGGCCATGCAGATTAGGTGAGATGTGTTGCCGGGCTCTCCGGGGTGCAGAGGGAGAGAGAGGGTATTATCAAGAGCAAATTGCCAGGATCAGCCAAGCAGAGCGACGGTCCCCGGGGCCTGTCCTGCTCGGAGATCAAGCCTTTGATTAGCATCCAGAGAAAAGCTGAGGGAACCAGCAGCAGCAGCGCCCCTGTTTGCTTTGCTTTCCGTTTCCCAGCGCTCCCTGGTAGGACAAGTTGACTTAATTAAGTGGACTGGCACGGTTCATTGTTGAAGGCGTTTTCCTGCTTTAATCAAGTGGGATTTAACACATCAGTGAGCGCACATTCAGAGCTCAGCAGTTTTTTTTTCATTCTCCAGATATCATTTTAGTCCAAGGGCTGTGTTGTTTTTAGAGAGCTGTGTAAATTGTGTGTGTTTTCTTTCTTCACTCTAAAGGCTTTTTTACGAGCAGAGAAGCTTGTGCTTAGACGCATCTTTGGATGGCTGAACTCACCTCGAAATATATCTGAAAGCAGCGAACTACAGGCAGTGTTCTTTGGCTGACAGGGAAAAAAAGCTTGGCTCTGCTGCTTACCTGTGTGTGTTTGCCTCTCTAGTCAATATGAATTTCACAGTCTACTGCTGCTGCCTCTCTCAAAGGAATGCACCCCCCTCTCCATTCAATATTATGACTCTCTCTGCCTTAATTGCTTTTTGAGAGGCCCATGTAGTCCTTACCTTGGCAAGCCGGCTGCACTTCCCCTGATGCATCATGATGTGTTAAGTTTTTGCTTGAGCTGTTTGGGACGGCGGTCTGCCTCTGAGCAAGCAGCAGCTTTAATGGAACACAGTGTGAAGGCAAGTGTGGACGATATGCAGCTTTTTAACGCGCAACTGCAGGAAGGTTAATTATGAGGTCTCAGTTTATAATTATTGATCATTACGCCAGCGAGTCATACTGCGAAGAAAAACTTAAATAGCAGCTATAAACCTGCACGTCTCTCAGGGTGTTAAACTAAACACATGTTCCAAACTGATTAACTTGGTAGCTGAGGAGCGAGGTTAAGAACCATGACCTCCATCTGGGAGGCCCTCACTCTCCTATTAAAGCAGGTAGAGTAAATCATGGGACCTAATTGCTTTACTTTTGCTCCATGAAGTGTGTAGCGCTTTTATGAGGGGAAAACGCATTATGTGATATGGAGAAAAAACAGCCTCGAATCACTCAGAGGACACAGGAAGTTGAGCAATGTATCTGCTTGTACACATTTCAAAAAGATTAGCGTTTGTAAAGTCTCACGGATAAACCTTGGGAGTAGACTTTGTTCAGGCTTATCACGTCTTTTGCGCTTGTAAGCTGAGGAGAAAGGGCAGAGTGAGCAAAGCAAAAGGAGCCCGCCTCAGTTTAAACAGCAAGTGGTTGTAATCAGTGTCAGATGAGCAAAGTGAGTGTTTCAAACAATGAGGAGAGGAAGCAAAGCAAATCCTCCAAATATAATCACTTGACATTTTAGTGTTAGCTCAGACATGAGAGACTCATATCAGAGAGTTTCCCTGGAGGTGCTGAGAAGTTTATACACTTGATTTTAAAGCGAGACATTGGATTATAAAATAGTTCCTGTTTTTGAAAAATGGCAACATTTCAAAATAAAACACTTCACTTTTGCAGTAGGTGTGTGAAAGAACAGGGGAAAACATCCAAACTGTAATTTTACAACAGCGATTTAATGTGTGATTACATTTTCAACAACATTTACTGCATAGTAAATTTAAAATGTGATTGTGTGACCAAAGCAGGAAAGTTTAAACTCTGAGCCAGATGTGCTGCAAAATGTATGTGGTGTGGCTATTGAATAACAAATCTGGTTTTATGTTAGTTGGACTGCAGTGTGCATGCCTGAAACATGTAGTATATATTGATTAATGGGAAAACATTAACCCATGACGGTTTAAATATACTTTAATTAAATGAAGGTGAATTCCAGCATTAGTTTCATTATTTAACAGCCAAAACTCATATGTCTTACACTGTTGCTTTGCATTGTTTCAAATTGCGATTTGAATTTGAGGTGGAAACACAGAAACTGGAGTAGAAAAAAATAGAAAAGCAAGCAGCAATTTCTCTACACAAAGGTTCTATGCTTGACTGAAAAGGAAAAGTTGCTAAATGGGATGAAGTGCAATGAAAACAAACTGGGTGAATTAGCTGTGAAGCCTGAAATCTACACTCCCCTGTCCACTGAAACTTTCAATGAAGAAATGAAACACTGCTGCAGACCAAAACGTCACATCAGTGTTGATGTTTCCTCAAACGTATAGGTCACATTTTCATTATGTTTTCTGCACTTTTTTTCCCACTGGTGTTATTGTGATTACTTTGTTTTCTTCTGCAGTCAGTGGTCTAATGGCACATGAGAATTAGCACCATCAGCTGTTTACCGCAATGCGCTCAACTCCTGTAATTCATCGAAACCGTTTTTCACATTTACATGCCGAATGGAACTTTAGTCTCCCCCTTTTAGCAGTTAGAGTAATTATACAAACACTGTCTACTCATACTTATGCTTGGAGCTTCAAAGACTTTCCAGTTTCTTCTCAGTTCTTCCACAACAGGCTCCATGATTCTCTTCGTTGCTGGAGTCTTCTCCATCTCCGTTGCTACAGTTGCTCTTCTCTTTAGCTCTGGCGGAAATGTTGTTACAGCCGTCAGATTTAAAACTCCAGCATACTGTGAAATGTGGACAGATTTACCTGTCAGTGAGAGACTTAATCTGCACTGTGTGCACTTGAACATACTTTTAGCTTTAATGTTTTCTCATGTTTTGTCAAAATTTCTGAAAACTTGGTTCAAATTTGCTGTAAATTTAAATGAAAACTTAGTTGTCAAAACAATCACATTCTGGCATCTTTCTCATCTTGTCATTCCTAATTTAATTCTGGTCAAATGTAGTCACCACCAGATTGTCCCATTTTGCAAAGCTGCCGTCACTGAAGTGAAATGCTGAACGAACATGTCAAAGGATTGTGAGAGTGCTGCTTCGCCTCCCTGTGAGGCTCCTAACTCATTCAAGTGCTGCTGTAGCATGAGTCCATTAAGGGGTCAACTGATTTAGATTCTCATTCCTGTATCACACTGTGAGGTACAGAAAACACAACATTCTCTAAATGGACAAAAGACTCCTGGGGATTTTTTGGCGTGCCATGTTTTGTGATAAGTGTAACATTACTGCTGTTGGCCCACATACCCACTATGACATATTTCAGTTCATGCATTAAGCAGATCCAAACCTAAATCCATGCTTATGGCTCTGCTATTTCCAGCCCTATACCTCCCGTGAACCTCAGCCTCATCTGGACTGCCGTGACTTCATTCACTTAAAATAGTCACTGACCATCGCTTGTCCGGTCTATGCAGCTGTTTACATGGGTGTAACTGGTGACTAAAAACATTCCGTGTGGAGTTTTGCTTAGCAGATGAACAGGCAGCAGGGTTGGGAATCTCCATGATTGTAAATTTTCACCCTGAGCAGCCATGCAGACGTAACATGCTACTGAGGGTGGAGGCATGTCTAACACCACAGAGAGCGTGTGAGAATTAACACAGCACACCTTTTACCTTTTCCTCGTTTGGTGTTAATGAAATTTAAAACGGCTGCTCTCACAACTGCAGCAATGGAATTACGGTCTGTTCTACAAAGGAAAAGTCCTTTAAATGCCATAACATCATCAGGATTACAGCACGCTCCCTCCCTCCTCCCTCCTCCCTCCGAGTACCCGTAAGGCCAAATCCACTGGGATGACACCAGAATGTGGGTCAGCTTTGCAACAATACACTCGCTCAGTGCTGCCAGTGCAGGTGGCAGTAAAAGAAAGCTGCTCCGGCTCGTCATTATTCCGAATATTTCTCATCTGCACGCCCTCCAGTGAAAGGCTAACAGCAGGATACTATTTTTACTCCTCAGCAAAGTCTTTAGGCTATATCGGGTGTGAGCGCATGTGTGTGTTTGTGTGGGTGGGCGGCGGCATAGAGGGTTAGAAACTCCCCTTTGGGGTTGAATGCCATTCATTCTGGTATGTGTCGGCCCTTGTTGTGCGGTACATGTGTTTCTGAAGCGTGTGATTTGGCTTTTAATTCCCTGGAATAATAACAGATGAGGATTAAACTTGAAAATATGATCTAAAAAAGCAGTTTAGGAGTCTTGTTTTGATAAGTCAGCAGGTTGCTATCAGTTCAGCTCTGGGTTTGCCCTTTTACTGCCACCTTGTCACTTAGTCTAGTAAATGTTTAAACTGTTACTACTGTTGTTAATGCATTCAAGTGGTCACTTTCTTCTTTGAAGGAGGTATCGTGGTCAGAATTCTATTATGCTTTTATCACTGCTGATGTGATTAGGTATAACAGCATGCACATTAAAAAATGATTGCCTGTTTGAGCGACTTAATCGTGGTTTTCTTTAGACCAAGAATCTTTTACTGTTAAGTAAATACAGCATCACTTATTTACTCTGTGATCATTGCAGATAAACTCATTGCTCAGCCTCCTGTTTCCGTTTCATGTTGCAGGACTAATTTACCTCAAACACACTGGCAGACCTTCACTCTAACTGTAATGTTGCAGTTATTGTACGACCACATGTAGAAGCCACGAAACCGCTGCCCCAGTAGTCTGGCACTGCTGCTGATGTTTGGCTGTGATCTCTAATTACTGTTTGTGAGGGCCGTATATCCCCACAGTAGCAAAGTAATGACTGACAAAGCATTGAGAACCAGTATTACTTTGGCCATGTCCCAGACCTCAGCTTGTCTCCACAGCAGCAAAGCCCAGTTATATGTAGTGTAAAACTCTCTGCTCCCTCAGCAGGCACACAGAAGCCATTTGTAGCGCCGTGGTTAACCACCGAACGCAATCGGCGGGGTGGTGATGGTGGTTTAAGTGCAAACGCAGCTTGGTCCGGAGCAACTTGCACTCTGCTGTGATCCATCTGTCAAGACCGTCACTTAATTGTAAGGTCCTGGTTGGCATGAAGCTATTCTTAGTGGTGTAAAACATTTTAAATTCCATGAAATTGCTTAGTGAAGAGTGTTCATATTAGAGCAAAAACAAGGTCTACTCTTCTAGAAACAGTGTTAATCCTCCTCTCCTGTGAATATGATGTAAGAATTGTCCCTTTCACCTCTAGTTTGTGTTGATTTGTGCATTTGTTGTTTGTAACAGCAGCACTCCAAACTGTATGGAGACAGATTGTGTTGCATTTAAATCCACACATCACTATAGAAGATTATAAGATTGGTGCCTGGTACATGTGACTTTACTTGTGTATTAGATTACTGTAAAATGCCAAACCCTTTCTTACGTAGTTTTCATTTTGCTTCATATCTGTGCTGAAAAAACAATAAGTGCAAATGTCTTCAAAAAAATCAATATCAGAATAAGATGTGGCCCACCTTGAAATGCATTTATCTTGTTGTCAAAGTTAATTTCTGTGCATGTCGCGATATCTTTTCACTTCATTGAATTCCATTCAATTTTTGTAGCAATTGTGCATGAAATCAAACATGATTGCTGTCCGGTCACAGTCCTCATCCAACTTTAAGCATGAAAGATTATCTAGTCAGAGGTAATCACTGAGCACTGTATGTGTCCGATAGCTTCAGACTGACAGGTCAGGAATCGGAAATCGATTATCTGTCTGTTTCTGAGCCGTTGACACCTTAACTCTGCACCCTATTTGATGGATGACTGAAAGGACCATGATTACATTTTATTTCCAGACCAGTTACTACATTGTTTTGATTGGAATGCATTTAAGGCACCAATGAGGTTCAGTGCAGTGGATTTTATACATTTCAGCAAGCTTTATTCACAACAGTGCTATGTATGTGGTCCATGATTGCATTAAATATTGCACAAATTCATCTCAATAAAGTTTTGCAAATAAACGAAACTATATTTTAATCTGTCAGCTGTAAACAGCAGTATTACAGAAGACAGTAGCGCTGCCATTCTCAGCCCTCTGCTGTCAGGTATATGTGTGGGACAGACGTGTGATATTCCCTGAAAAAAAGATAAGTATGTTGGCACCTTTCAGCACATGGTCCCTGAATCCAGCAGTAATCTCATGTCCCATCTCTAATGGTGCCAATTTCCCTCTACAAATAAAAAATCGCGGTCATGGTGTCATCTCCAAGCTGCACCAGCCAACCATTAGCTCTGTCTGTGCCTCCCACCAGGCGCTGATGCTGCAGCTCCTGGAATATCTGTTTTATTCTCTCCTTGCCATGGCTGTTAAATGCACACAAGCCTTCCTTTATGACGATCCATGAATTGAGTCATTGTGTTTCAGCGTTTTAGAATATGGCGACTTGGCACCTTGCTCTACTTGATTCTCGTGCCATATGGCTGCAAGGTTGTAAAGTCTATCGTAGCTTGCTGCTTGGGTGGTCCTAAAGTTTGATAAAAGAGGAAGTCGTATCAGTGCTGGGATTATTTTTCCCCGACATATGGCCAGGGGTTTGCTGGGTATTTTTTGCGTGTGTGCAGAAGTGTTAGCAGATAACAAGGTCTTACTCTTCTCTGGGGGATTATAGAGAAGGTGACTGTCTAAATATAGTCAAACAAGGGCTGCAACTACAACTGTTTCATCATTAATTTGGCATTATTTTCTCAGTTAATGAGTGCATCACTTAATTGTTAAAAAGTCTCACAATTTCCAGGTACCCAAGGTGGCATCTTTAAATTGCTTGTTTTGACCACCCTTTAGGCCAGAGATATTCATTTTTCTGTCACACAGGACAAGGCAAGAGCTGCAACCATGAGATAAGTGGTACCTTTGCTGTCAAATTAGCTTCAGGTTCATTTTCTCATGAGCAGTTGAATGATTAATCAAACTAAACAGTGCAGCTCAGCTCAAGTCTAACATATCTTAGGATGTTTCCTACAGTTCTGTCTTCCCTCTACTACCCATTTTTCTTCCTTGGCATGGGAACAGAGAGTAAATGCACAGGGACCAGGCTGTTTGGAATTCCTTGCATGGCAGCGTCGCTCTCTTTTAGCATCTGCGGAAAGAAGGATATGTTGTGTTGAGAGCGTGGAGTCCCCTCTTTGGTCAGGGTTTCACCTGTGGAACAGCTTCCTGAGTCGGGTTACGGGCTCCGCCAGTGGATCGCCAGTGAAACTGAGAGTGTCTCTCAAAGACTGAGGACCCAGTGTTGTCTGTCCGTCTTGTCTTTCATGGCCGTGTTGTTGCATCTGTTGCCCCCCACCCTGAAACCTCCTCCTCACCAGACTGGAAAATACCAGCCAAATAGTCCAGATACTGTGAATCACTTTCTCTTAGCATAGCATCTTTTCCACATATGTTTTTATTTATGGAGCTACTATTGTACTATATCCGGCTTTACATGAAATGGCCAGAAACAGGGAGTTGGAGCATCACAAATCAAAAACAGAGCAGAGCTGATGCAGCAATGCCTTTTATGCTTATACGGAATATGGACCGAGATGTTAGAGCTCTAAACGTTTCCATATGTTACAACCAAGCACTAAGACAGCACTTGGGTATTTTCTGTAATCACAAAAGCTGCCAGGGGAAGCTTTTTCTCTCAGTGTGGTAGCTGGAGACCATGTCAGTCACATCTTGGGAGCCCTGTCAGGTGCGATTAAACTTTATGAAACTTCTCAGTGATGCAGAGAAACCCGCCAGTCACCATCTCTTGTTATGATACAGCCCTTGCCCTTTGTTCAGGAAATCGTTAATAGACAAAGATGTTTTCAGGTTTGACATATTGGTGATCTAATATGTTTGCCAAGCTTCAAGGTTGGTCTTTATTCTAGGTGGCATAATTACAACTTCCTGAGGGACTTCAAGTCTTTTCTCACCTGTGAAAACAGGGCATTGTTAGAGACTGGATGGACAGGTTGAGGATTCAGACTAGCTTTGTCTCTGCACCGCCGCTGTGGTTGAACATTGTGTATTCTTAGCGCTAGTGTTTCTCTTGTGGCAGATTAAGGTGTCAGGTAGAATAATGGTCTAGACAGATTAGACGGGTTCTTGGATTCAACTCAAACCTGCACCCAAGTTTTACAAAAGGGTCTATGCTTTAGAATGTGATGCTGTGTGATTTCTTTTACACAAGTGCTACTCAAGGGAAACACAGTGAATTAGTGGAAAAGATGGGAAGCAGTCTATAGAGGTGGGGGTAAGAATATGTGAGGGGAAAATGAATTCTGTTGCCAACTAGGTGAATGTCTCTGAGCCTCGCTATGAAGCGCTTCTTTGTGTTGTCATCTGGACAGAGGGATCTAAGACATTGTCCTGTCTTAGATTGTTAGACAAGAAATTACCTTTGTTTTTGATGCATGAAAAAGTGGACAATATTCAACTTTTAGTCATCTCCTATCAGTTCTACAGTACACCCCTTGAAGCCAACTTGTCAAAGCAACCCTTTGCAACTCATCGACAATGCTGCAAACCGACTCGTCTTCAACCTCCGCGAATTCTCCAGTTTCACCTCCCTCCACTGGTTGTCAGTAGCAGCTCGTATCACATTCAGAGCCCAATGCTGCCAGATTTTGAAGGTAGCTTCCCTCCTCCTCTCCTGCCCTGTACCTCCAGGCCTGTGGCTCCAGCCCTGCACACCACACCAGCCCCTCCCTGCTCTGCGTTGAGGTGCAGGAAGGCACTTGGCTCACTTGTTTGCTCTTGTTCCTTCCTTCCGGCTCCTGATTAGTTACCTCGCTCCAGCCCGAACAGTACAGTCACTCCCTTTCTGTGGTCGTAGGCTCATCTGTTTTAAAAGTATCACCTTCATACCTCTGAATCATATCCAGTCTTAACACTTTGGCTCACACTACCTGCTCAGGAAAGGCTTTTCTTTGTGTCTTTAGATTGGATTTTATTCATCTTGCATCACACTTTCTCCTTACATGGCCACTTAAAGGCTCACACCATTAGATCCACACTCTCCTCACCACTTGTTGGATGTAATTCTTTGGATTTTGGAATTAAAGTTGCCCTGTAGCTATTGTTATTCAATTTAACGTCTCCACCAAGCATTCAAGATTAAAGCTGTATCACTACTAAACAGGCATGTTCTAATGGATGAGGCACCTTCAATACAAGTGCACGTGGACGGTTGTTCATAGCCTGTCTCCAGGCTGCATGTGCCCATCCCTGAAGACGTTAAGTATATGGGAGTTTCTTCGAAAGGTCAAGTGGGAGAGCATGACCCTGACTGGGAAGGTCAAGGCAACTGCACCTCTCTGATCTACAACCTCTACATAATTTCTCACCCTCTGTCAGTGGGGGATTGAGTTTCAGATGCAGTTTGCTGCTCAGACTTGGGCCCACTAACATGACCTCTTTAAGTCCTACAGTAAATACACCAAGGCTCAGATGGTGCAATGAACTGTAAGGTCAGAATGAGGCAGGGAAAGATAAAATAAATGAAAAGTAGCGCAGGACAATCAGCTTGTCTGTCTCTGAGGCAGACATATCACATATCTCAATGAAAGTTGAGGCCCCAAAAAACACAGTAAGTATTTGAGTTTAACAATATTTGAACAATTTTTATACTTTTGCTGTGTTAAAATATCAAATATAACTAATGTCTTGGTCCACTGGGGCCCAAGATTGTTCACCATAGTCCGGCTACTACCTTGTGTGGTAATTTGCTGGTCTCTGTGTGTGAATGAGTGGCAAATGGTTAAGTGTTTTGGAATAAACACAATATAAATGCAACAGTTTGTGATTTGGGGAGGTTTTTTTTTTTGGCTCTTTTCTACTGTCGCAAAGTGTTTGCTCAAAGGAAATCCAAAAGGAATTTTGGATTGTTGAGTTTTCTGTTTAAAATGTGTCAGGCCTTCACCTTTGTTAAGTGCTATGAGGCAACTTATGATGTAAATTGGTGCCATATAAATAGAAATGAATTAAAATTAATGTTGATATAGTTTGCAAAAATACTGATTACACAAATGTCATGTCACTCCAGTGATGGCGAAGTAATTTGCTGACATGTGGCCTAAGTCCCTAATGGAAAGGCTGAGTGTGTTCAAAACATGAATGTGTAGTGTTCAAGAATAGAAACAACGCCTAAAAACACTCTTCAGCTGCAAGTTGTGCTCTACGTATGATGTGCCTGCTGTTAATCAGTGGTTAATCAGTGCAGTCAGTTGCATTGATTGGACTGGATTACGTATTAGATCAAAAGCTGAAACATCAGACTGATCGGAGCCAGACTTGGTATAATTTGGCTTCGTGTTACAGTTCCATAAAGTTCCCACCTTTATGATCGAATGCAGACACGGAGCAGCATTTGACCCTCTTTGCACAGGAAAACACAAAGAATCTATGTTCAAGTTTTCATTTGGTGAATTAGATCAGCAAAGCTTGGTATCCAGCCATGTGGTTTTGTTTGAGAGTCGGAGGGAAAGTAGTTTAGAGAGCTGAAACTGCATGCTGCACAGATCATTGTTTCAGAGTTCACTCGAGCATCTAAGGAGTAAATTGCAGTCAGCATTTCACCTCCCATCCAAACCTTTCAGCATGTTTGCTCCCTGCTTCCCACCTCCTCATCTGGTCACTGATGAGGTCATACACTATTCCACTTTGGTAAGGGGAAATGAGGCTGTTTGGAAGACACACTGAAGAGTTTAGCACATAAGAGTACTCAGGCATAATACAATGCATGCACTTTGATGCCTTTGTAGTGGCGTGGTTTTTGAAATGCTGATTTGGAGATTTCTCTCTCGCTGCCTCTTGCGTGTTGGTTGAGTAGGTGTTAATTGCAGTATGTGGGGATGGACTCTCGATCACGCCCATTGAGTCCGAGTCGGGGCCAGCGGTGACCCCCCGACAGGCTGTTTTTGTCATCCTTTCAGGCCCCCTCCTGCATCGGTGCCTCCTCTTGATTGGTGAAGGAGTGGAAAAAAGGGGGAACCCTGGCATGCAGTTCCCCTTGTTGTTGTTGTTGTTTGGCGTCGCCCACACACTCTACCCTCTGTGAAGGTCCTATAGCTGCAGGGGCGTTTGTGTAGGTTTGCCTCTTATTCACAGAAGTTCATTCACATTCTGGGAGACCTGGGGGTGGGCGTCAAACTGGCATCAGGCCTTTTTTTTGTCTATGAATGCGGCGGACAGCATCCCGCAGGCCTTTCTCTGTGCTGCCTATAGATTCCTCAGTCCAGGTCCAAGGAGCACCACTGAGGAGCTGCAAAGAGAGGACAGGGGTTTAGAGCGGAGGTGAAAAATGAGATCCTGGGATGGAGGGAAATAAAAGTCAGGAGGAGTAAAAAGGACTGTTTACATCTTCCACTCCAGTGTGGCGTGTTGCCAAACCAACACTGGGTGATGTGTTGCAATATGAAAGCACGGAGGATTATGAGCATCAGGGGGATTGTTTGTGAAACTATTTGGTAATGCCCTAATGTTGCTCACTTTGCTCAGTCACTCACATCCCCTTCTTTGATTCTCTGATCTCCCTGCTTGTCTGAGCGAGATGTACATGCTCTTGAGCTCTCCGAGTCTCTCATTGTTTTGTTAATCTTAAGATGGGGTGGTGTTACTGTGTGTCTAAGTCCCTGTTTGACTTCTTAACTCAGTTGCTTGTTTTCCCGCTTAGCTCTTCAATGGAGGGTTAATGAATACTTTATTGCCACTTTACTGTCTGGATCTTAGTGGCCGTATTTAATTTCCCCCCTAGGGACATCCTGTGGCGTTTCCCAGAGTTTTCGGTGCAGCCTACTTTGCATTTTCTTTCTGTGAGAAGACAAACGGGCCTAGAGTCCAAGACGAAGCGCTCTGACGGAGGGAGGGCAAGACAGAGAAAGGGGACAGCGAGAGGAAGGCAAAACGAGGGCTAGGATTTCACTCCTACTTCTTTCCCTCCGAGCTCTGAATCAGTCCAAAGTCTCTCTCATGGGCTACAGTGTGGATCAGGTTTTACCCCCACTCATCTTCTCCCACCTTCCAAAGTTCTGGCATGTGTATGTTTTATCTTCCAGGGTGGAAATAAAAGACAGACAGCCAGGGTGCACAGTGAGGAATAGAGTTGCAGGAAGTGTAAAAGTTTGCTGGATGAGCTTTCCAGGTTAGAAAGTAAAGTTGCACGCACAGAAAGCCCCGTCGGTAACGGTACACTGTTGGACGTGTCCATATTCTGTCACTTAGCCGGAGTTCGGCTCCACTGGTGTGCAATCAGGCAGCCCTCCATACATTTGTCACCATTGTGGTTGTATTTCTGCTCCAACAAACTCCCAACTCCACCTCAGGTTGCTAATGACTGATATCGTCACCCACCTTTGAAAGTGTTTCTGCTCATAACTCTGTCAGACGGAGCTCTGTAACGCAGCTCAACTGTGACGAGTGTTTGCTGTTTTAAAGCCTGTAATTAAGTCAGTTAAACTCCCCTTTTTCCATCACAGCGCTCAACCACAGAAAGGGGTTCTAGGGGGTCCCAGTGCCCACCTCAGTCTCGCACTGGACCCCGTGGTGAGCGATGGCTTTTTAATGGAGGCCTCCCAGCCGCCAAAAAAGAAAGCTAGTGGAACCAACCCGAGGGGAATATTTGAAAGTTTGGCGAAAAGAGCAGTAGTGAATAAGCAGCCCTTCCTGTTTTCTTAAATGTGGAAGTCGCATTGAGCAAAGGTAATTGATCGGAACTAATTAGCGGCTCAGAGATAAACGATGGTTAGGTGAGATGCTGCGCTTTTAATGGCACACTGTAGGGACTGAGCACTCAGTGGAATTAACTCTTTACTAGCCGTGTCGAGGCTCATGGTGAAGCTCAGCCGTGTGTTTGTGTTTGTAGGATCAACTCCAAGGTGCCTCAGTACTCACCAGGAGTGCTGGAGTGTGTGGAAATTGTTCGTAAATCTAAGTAAAGCAATTACTTTCCAACATATTTTTTATACGGAATGTATTGCATTAGGATTAAAACTTACAGTTGGGCAATGCTTGGACTTGTGCAGTGATGCAGCAGGTGCTTTCAATTCAAACACTTGTCGCATGTGACAGTGTAAGTTCCTGCTGGATGTGGCCGTTTGACCCAGGGTTCCATACATGGACTCTCATTAGAAACAGCACATATATTGTATGTTCTTCCACAACAGAATCAAAGAGCCAAAGCACAGCCAGAAGTAAATATATGGTTTGCAGGGCTGAAGGAAGAGCAGGAGTAACTTTTGGCAGGAGCTATAGCAAGAGTGCAGTAAAATCAACATGGAAGCAGAAAACCATGTAAAATTTCGAATTATACCCAGGTTAAGTTGCATAATATTAACTTGCTATTTTCACCCTGTCAAAACACGACAGAAAGAAAAGAATCCAACTAGCAAGTTGTGTCAAGTTCTGAAATAGTTTTAGTGCGCAAACACCACAGTCGCTGATAAATGCAGCGATGAATCTTTTCACAGCCGGGGCCGCCCTCTGCTCCTTTATGCTCCCAGGTTTAACACATCACATCCCCACGTCTCCGTCTTAGAAACGAGCTCCAGCTGCTTGGCAAAGGCTGCCTCTTGAGACGTCAAGAAAATTCACTTTCATGCGTTAATCCGAGGGGAAGCGTGAGCAGGCTCTGAAAAGAGCTGTCATGACCCCAGACAATCACCGACTCACCTGATATTTTAAACGTCAAAGAGTTTCCTCTCCTTTTTAATTCTCCTTTATAGTTTTTGAGTTCATTGTGACAGATGCTCTCATGTGATATTAAATGTTTGTTGACGCGCCTGCGGACATTACCATTCTTTGTGGTTTGGGTGTCACACAAACTCCGCTGTGAGCAATCTAGCAAATAAATGCTTTTAATTAAATGCTATTTCAACAAGAGATGTAAGATATAAAACCATGCCAGTGTGCTTTTATATCCCTCCTCTCTTTAATGTGGTACATAATAGATTTAATCAGAAATCGGGATTGGAAAGTGATGGATGTGTTGAAGGTAAGCGTTCCTGTTAAATGCTCCATTTCAGTGGATCTTGAATCTGCAGCCTTGGTTCAGACTCCATCTCTCTCATGCTTGTTAGGAAATAAAAAGACCTTGAGGTTGATTGTGATAAATATCATCTGAAAAAACGAGCCCTTGCCAGCAGTACGTCATTGTTAACCTCACTGGGCTGTGGAGTGAGCAGATATTTATGGTTTATCTCTCTGTTGTGTCAGGAGAAGCACCTGTGAAAAACTAATGCCAAAAACAATCTATGGTATGTGTTGTCTTGGGACTACATAATAAGATGAAGATGTGACAATTTGCACGTGTAGAATCGTTTTTTAACTCATTGTCTGCGTCATGATACAGTGATAAGTGTTCCCAGAGCTGCTCTGTAGTACATAGCAGCTCACCCACATGGTGTTGCTGCCAAACCAAGTGTGGTTTATGCAAACAATGAAGTCCGTAATATGCAGCATGTGTTAAAAGGACCATTCAAATACTGCATGTCTGAGTCCATTAGTTACAAATTGCATGCACTTTGCTGTACATCACAATTCTAACGATGCAGATTGTTAATTGTGCTCGTCATATTGTACTTGTCAGACATTTGCCAACATTAGTGGGGTCTGAAATTGAACTTGCATGGACATGAAAGTTGTTTGAGATCATATCAGTTTCAATTATTGTTGCAGGTAGAAACAAAGTCAGGAACTGACTCACGATTAACAACTTTTTAAAAACTTTTTTTCCAGTTGTGAGCTTTCTAATTTGCATCTTATTGAAAATCTTCTGGTGAGGTAAAAAAATTAAATCTGTTTGCAGTTTTGTAGAAAAGCGTATCTGTCAGCTATCTGACGTACACAATTTGTTTTCAGTGGGCTAAAATACGGCATGACCCTCTAATGGTGATGCACACTGATTAATCTCCCACTATTCCCAGCGGTGATATATGCAGCAGTTAATCACACATTATTCCCAAATATTTTCTCTGCAGTGAACTCTCTGGCTGAGATACAAGCCATACATCTCAGATGAATACTCCACATTCTCAAGATAAACTTGCCTGGGGAGGAAGATTACTCTCTCCTCACATGGAGGTTCCAGAGGAGCTCTGTTTTGACTTGTCTGGCTTAATTGCTGTGTCAATTAAAATGTTTTTCTGCAACATCATGCAGGCGAGGCAGTGGCCGCGAGAATCACGAGAGGCTCCGGCTTGTTCACAGCTGCTGCTGTGTTGATGAAGAGACAGTGAGAGAAAGTGAGCTTTGGCTTGCAGGGGAGCAGAGCTGCTCTATTAATCGATTTCAAATCAAAATTGCAGTTTGAACCATTACAGTCTGCACATTGCAAGGGGGCAGTTTACTTTATGCAGAATAAACTGTGAAAGAATTAATAGCAGTGTCCTTTTTAAAAAATGACACTTTTGGTGCCTCATATGGTAGCGCTTCATCACATGTTTTAAATCCATCACATAGTGAATACTTAACTGAAGCTTAACTTAAAAAAATGTAATCACTATATCTGACTGAAAAATGCCATTTAGATATTTTCCTCAAATTGTTCAAACTGACCAAGGAGCTAAAGTAGTAAACAGCCAAACAAAAAGCATGAGTTGTGTGTTCTTATCCACTCTGTGACAGCAGTAAACAACGAGAATCAAGATGTAAATACAAAGTCTATACAAGTCTATATAGAGTGGATTTGTCCTCAAGGAAAATGACTGTTTTGGGAAACTGTCACAGACAAGGCAATTTTTAAGAGTATAATGAAATGAAGTCACTTAAACAGAAGGAAATCAACTATTAGGTGCCTTTACCATCTAAATTAGTGCCTTCTGATTGGAAATGATGTGAATTTATGTTAATGTTATCACCGTGACCCTCTGCAAATCTGTTCTACATCATCACAGAGCCAAAGATAACATGTCAGATAACAGCTTCCACATTGGAGCAGAGTTTTGTTCTCTTTGGCGATATGTAATCTATTAATGTGGTCCCCCTTTGGGACACGAAGGACTCGACCCGTGATGGGTTTCATACTAAATTGGCGGTTAATTGCTGGTTGCTGCAGGGCCACAGAAGAGTGTGAGAACAAGGCAATTCTGTCCAAAGAAGAATTTACTTAAACTGTCCTCACTAAAAGAACAACAGTCCCTCAAATAAAATAAAGCCCTCTAGTGGTCATGTTGGAGCAAAGCAGATCAGGTTGTTACTAAAGAGCTGTAAATTTATGTAGGGAGGAGGTCAGGGTGGATGGATGGGCCACATTAAAGTGGTGGTCCAACCTTTCAAGACTTGTTTATTTCCCATTTCCTACTACAAGTAAACTTTATTTTTATATAGCTTGACCGAGATAATTTCTTAACCTTAAACACAGGTTCATTTTGATGACAAAGGTCCCCAAACCTTTAAGCAGCAGTCACTGACATCCAAGGCAGGATGTTTACCTAACCAAGACAAAATGCACGCTACCTTTGGTGATAATGTTCATGAATTCTCTCTTATAAGATTCTTACTTTTCTAAACCCGTGTGTCGTGTTCTACCACTGATAATCTTTTCAACTCAAAGATCCATCACTCAAACCAAATCCTGGATCATATGAAATCTTGTTCATACCTGTAACCACCACCAAGTCAGGCATTTTTTTTAACACCTTGCTATTTTTGGTCTGAACATGTACTAATGTCTTTGCTCCAAAGTGGAGCCCTCAGGCTCTGACAAAGTAGAACATTTCCTCAAACCGGGATAAACTGGAGCTAACTGCAATTATCTTAGTTACATGGGGTCCCCAAAAGGCTGTCCTTCACCTGTACATTTTGTCATTTCGCTCTTCCGGTCCTTCTTTGTTATTTGTGTCAGAAGATTAACTGATTATTTTCAAAGTTGTACTGTCTCCAGTCTATTTGCAGAGAAAAAGCAAATACCTTCTCACTGAAAAAAACAAACCTTTAGGCCCGGGGTGCCTCCTCCCCTCTGGTTTCTTGTCTTTACCATCTAGGAATTCACTGTGAACAAAAGCTGTATTTTAGCCACTTTGCAATCCATACTTCCGACCTCTCCTGTAGCTCATTACCTACTGCCAGAACTACTCCAGAGGAGGGCTGCAGGGTCACAGTGTAGGATATCCTGACTGTCAGTCAAATGTCAAGGCTGTCAGGTGTGTCGGATTTTAAATCCAAGTGGGGAAAAACAGACCGGTCATTAAAATCTCTCAGGGAGGCCGAGTTTTGATTTTTGCCAAAGCTGCGCATATTTCCATAGCTGTCAAGGTGTCTGTATGTCTGCTGTCATGTGAGGATGTCACCTCAGGCACGATGGAGTCGAAAAAGACAAGTTTCCTCTGGATTAATGAGGAAGGGAGATGATGATGGGGGGGCAGATGAGGAGTTAAGTTGGAATCGGATCTTGTTTTCAGTGCGTCTTCTTTTAGTAGACTTTAGTGGACTCTTCAGCCTTGTGCCCTATTGCTGATTCCAGGTCATATGGGACTGATATTGTGACCTGTGGATGGATGCTGTGAAATGTGATTAAATGCTGAGCAGTTTGCCCCCTCGGAGTAGATGCACCACAGGATTTAGAGTGGTTGTAAAGGAAATGCATTTTGGGTTGTACCACTTTTTCTCTCAGTCAAGCGACCCTGAAGGAATATCAGAGGGAAAATGAAAGAGTCAAGTAAATGGACAGGGATTTAAGTGACATTTAACCACATTTCATTGAGTCCATAGTGTTTGTTGTTGTGGTTGTCTGATAAAAAATTTAATCTCAGTAGCACTGGCCTATAGGGAAAGCAGTCAGAGTGTATTGTAGTACAGTAAAGTTGTTTGGTCCGTTTAGACCTTTCACTTACCCTCCTGCTCCCCTCCCACCTACTCCCTGCTGTGTTCTGCTGTCATGCCAGCCTCAAATGTTATAAATCACAGTGGATTTCGAAGCCTTTTCAGGGGTTTGTGTAGGGGAGTCCTTTTGTAAGCTTCAAATGTTTGGGGTCAAAGCCGGGCTATCATGCACCCAGAAGAATTATGGATGTGTGAAGTACGAGTTTGTTATTGAAATGATAAAAGGAAGTCCTGTAGGGATAGTATATCATACCACTTCACAAAAAAACACCAGAAAGGTTGTTGGAGGGAGTGTGGACTTGTCAAATAAGGAGGGTGAGTGTTCAGAAGGATGCAAAAAGCTTTTTTTTTTTTTTTCTCCACCTGGTTGTAGCGCCACACTTCTGGAGAGCAACAATGTTGACCTCTAAGTGCACTCAGTCTCTTAGAGAGATTGCAGCCTGTGACGGACCACGATGCCGCCCCATTAGCTGAGATAAGGCGGGAAGGGATTGAGAAGCTCAGATCAATGAGTCATTATGGGGAGTGCAAAGCGTTTGCGGCCCGAGCGAGATGCTTACAGTAGTGGCTTAGCGGCAACGCAGCCCAGCAATCCCTCGGTCGCTTCCCACCAACCCACAGTGAGGCCGTCCTGATGGAAAAAGCCGACAGGATTTTCTCCAGATTTACAGATGATTCCATGTCAAATATGCTATCCAGGAATAATGAGACAAGGCATCAACCTTTTCACCTCACGCTTTTCAGCTTTCCAGAGAGAGACTGTAGTTTTATTATCTTGCCGTGGTTTACCTTTATTTCCCGTTAATGGAGTCTGCTTTTCTGTGGAATGTAGTAGTAACACATACGGATTGGCTGCATTCCTTGTACCGTTGTATCCTGTGTTTTTTCACGTGAAGAGGATTTAGCTTTGATTGAAAAGAAAACTGGCCTTTTCACCTGGGTGAGAACAATGTTAAAAGATTTTATAAGATAGTTACCATTTACCACAACTTAGATCTAACTTCTGTACTTGTAGCCATCACTCATTTAAGCTAAAGTGACGTATTGAAAAAAGTCATTGCTGAGCTCTGAAGCCGTCACTTTATTTGAATGTAAAACGTAAAGCATGAACACCTACATTACTGCAGAGGAAATGATGTTTTTTCACAACTACAGAACTGCAGCTGGTCACAAATTGGCGGTTTGGGTAATAATTTTACACCTGTAAAGGTTTGGCTTACCTGGTCACATGTATGATTAGTTGAGTTTGTTTACTCTTTCTGACTTCTTTTTAACAAAATTTACTTAGTGCAGTTTGGCTACCATCTGGAAACTTTCAGGCATTACAGTTTAGAGTAAATAAAAAATCTGAGGTGCAACAAGTGAGCAGTAATCTTGTGTAATCAACAATATTATCATTCCGTGCTAGGGCTGCCACTAATGTTTTTCTGTTGATTTATCTCGAAACTATTTTATCGATTAGTCAATTAATCTGAAAGATCAATTTTCCTTCAAAAATCTAAATGACCATTTCGTTTAAGGGAATTTCCACAGTTTAACAAAAAGAAAAGGTGTTTATTTAAGTCAGTAGCGGAAATCTAGAAGAAACCCAAGTTTCTTTCAAACCCCTTAAAGTGAAAAGGTTCAGTCTGTTTATTAAGCAAAGTGCAACATGGACATGGTAGATATTTTTTATTATGTATTTTTTCACTGATGATTTTAGTAGCTATGAATTCTATGAAATTATAGCCAAATTTACAGTGAGTGATGAATTTGCCAGACAACATTATGGTTAGAAAATCAGGATTTTAGTGGTGCAGACAAGCAGCCTGGAAGTGACTACAGGTTAACAGGTAGTCTTAAAATGGCATAATTCTCTATTTTTTTCTTTATCAGAAACAGAAACAGAAGAATATATAAATGACACCAATTTTATTGGAAATTCAGCTGTACAAAAACACAGTATATGTAAGCATGGAGAGGATGAGAGAAGCAAACAAATATGGTGCTTTTGTGCTTCCTGTGTGTTTTGTGTTACATTACTGAAACTCTGCATGATGTACAAAGCGCCTTTTGTTGTGTAATAATTTGAAGTACTCACATACTTAAAAAGCCTTTTGTGTTGAGTAAACTTTTACACTAAACCAAGTTGGACTTTGACTTTGCTTTTCTTTAATACTGAAGTGCCAACTGCAAATGAACAATAACTGGAGCCAAAAATGACATCATGACACAGCAATTATTGTAATAATGAAGAAAAACATTTGTCATAATTAACTGCAGTAAAACGCATGCATTCAGTGTTTTCTGTGCTGGACTGATGTGCTTTTGTGTTGGCAGATGACAGCAAGATACATGCTGGAAACAGATACTGGAAACAGATGCTGGAACCTCCCATTTGTTTAGTTTTTTTCTGTTGGTGCAGTTTGGTGTGTTGTGTGCTGAGACAATGCTCTCCTTGCTGGACTACCAATTTAAATGCCCCATCTTTCCTGAGGCACACTGCTCCCCTAATAGCCACCTCTCTGTGTTACTCCCTGACTACATTTTGGCTGATATTGATCCAACTTGAAAGGTGAGCCCTTAAGTGAATGTGTAAAAAGTCCTGGTAATCAATGATTGACAGTTGGTATTTCCCTCATCAAGGTCACCTTGCCAATTTCAGCGTGCAGAAGAGCTGCAGGGCAATGGAGTGATGAGTGGGAAAGAGGGTTTGTTTTGTCTCTTCAGATTTTTCTGTACCAGAGGGAGGTCGAGCTGAGAGAACGACTTTCAATCACAGCAGTGCTTCAGCTCCAGGACTATGATAGAACACGGCTGAGAGGAGAGAAAGGGAAATCGATCTTTGTGCCACTAGCATGTCTGCACCCAGCTAGACAAAAAGCTGCTGGGTGCTTTTTCACTCTGCAATTACAGCTACAGTTAATTGAAGTTCAACAGCACTGTTTGCAGTTAAATTCAGTTAGAATCACTTTTTCTCAGCCTATTGATTCTTGTAATAAACACTCAGTTTT
Source organism: Amphiprion ocellaris (assembly GCF_022539595.1). Classification (NCBI taxonomy): domain Eukaryota; kingdom Metazoa; phylum Chordata; class Actinopteri; family Pomacentridae; genus Amphiprion; species Amphiprion ocellaris. The sequence continues at coordinate 16,818,044 of NC_072770.1, forward strand.
GAAAAGAAGATGTATCGCCATGTGGTTGTTCAGGACAACCTGTGGATTTCAGTTTCACTCCTGAAGTTCCTACAGTACATGTCACCATTTAACCTGCTTGCACCTGAAGTCGCTTAATAGATTTTGACAGCTACATTTCCTTCTAACATGTTTAAATAAAAGCTAGTCCCTAAATGAGGTCTTGCTGGGCTGTGAGTGAAATCTAAAACCCATCAACATCACGACATACAAGCTCCTTACTCGGGGTGACATGCCAGCAGAGTTTTGTTTCTAAACATCTCACCTATTAAGAATAATTCTGTTTGGCTGTGAATGTGAGAAAAACAGGAGAAGCCTCCCCTGATTTAGAAAACATATTTCCTGAATTGGGAAAGAAATTAAGTGTTTATGATGGGGCACAAAGAGACCAGACTGAGGGGCTGATGGAGGAAGAGAACGAGGATGCTTTGGCTGCATGTCGCCCTTTTTTCCCTCTGAGGGCTGAGGTTTTGGTTTAACGCAGCCAAAGCAAACACCTCCATATTCCACCTCAGAGGAACCAATGTGAACCTTTCACACGCTTCTTGCTTTCGACTATTCCGTACCTTCCATCTGGAGTTACCTCATTTCTGCTTGGTGGTTTTGCATGTGTGGAGGAGCTGCAGTAATGGACACTTTTTCAGAATTGCTGCATCTCATGATTGCATTGTGAGCTGCAGCTTCTGAACCTTCGCTGGTCACACTTGTTGTGTGCGAGGTGCTTCACTCGCATGTGTATATCTGCATGCTATGCATTTTATCTCTTCTTATGTGTGAGAGAGGCTGAGGGATGAGGTCTAAGAAGTCATGCACACAAACACATCTCTCTCTCACCCACTCTGTCTGCCTCTCTCGCTCTACCCGTCTCGGTTATCAGGCTGATTTTATCACCCTGTTAGCTGCCGGGAGATTACCAGTGACAAACTGGGATGGCTAAATCGGCTTGGTAAACTCGCTGACCCTGCAAACCACCACCCAACCTCTGAGCCACTATCTTCTTAACACCACCTTACATGGGCATAGAACGTGGTCTGCCAAAATAATAGTCTTAACAGAGATAAAGCTTCCAGGAACTATCTAGGTAAAGACTGCTTAGGAGCAATCAACCCCAAAACACCAGCATACTGTTTAAACTGATCAGCTAAATAGAGGAAATAAAATAGGTTTTGTTGCATTTCTAAACACAGTCAAGAAATAGTTTTATGGAGAACATGCAAGTAATTATAATTTAATGTTCCTAATCTTTTGTTTTTTTTCTTTCATTTTTGAAATTTTGAAATATATTTTTACACCCACTGAACAGTAACGTCAACCATAAATTGGTCAACTGGGGACAACCCATCCCACCAGATTGATCCCTAAGTTCTTAAGGGAACCTATTATCTTGTTCGGACTCAGAAAGAGGATAAGATCGCAGAGTCTTAGAAGGCCTTTTAAAACGACCACGGTTTACGAACAGCAGGCTTACAACATCAGAGAGCACAACTGAATCAGTGACTTTTGCCCTTTTGCTGTCTTGTAGCTTCCAGTTGGGTTTCCTGTAGTAGCTGTGTTAGATCTGTTCAGAAGGAGTCAGCCCTGTGGCCCTTGGTTCCCATGGGTGCATGTGTTAGGGGTGCAGCGACAGCCGAAAGCACAAAGCTGTTTACAAAAGGCTAATCGCCTTCATTTCAGATGAGCTCCCTTTGAATGGAGAAAGTAAGTGATGAGGCAAAACCGCAATGAAGCTGTTGACATACGCGTGGAAAAATGGGATTTGTTCTCTAATCCCACTTCCCGTCCACAACGGCTGGGAATGAGGGGCACATCGGAACTCAGCTGATCGTCTGCCTCTGTTCATAGAGGAGATAGAGAGATAGAGGGGGGGGATGTAACATCAGCCTCCCGCTTCTGTCAACTTCATCTGCCTCATGTCAAGTGTGACTGATGACCACAGAAGCTCCACACGGCAAATAAAACAGTAACAGACCTTCCTGCCCACTTAAACCTGCCCACCCAAGAAACAGGAAGGCGAGCGCTGAGGTGGCACCGTGTGCACATACCCAGGATGAGGGAACAGTGGGAGACTGGTGGGAGGAAGAGACCTGGAGCAGAGCCACAATGGCTGCTGTCACAAGCTGTCGTGCCTCCGTGTCATTCTCAGGAAGGGGCTGGAACAACTGGCCTCCCACGCTGTGACCCCACACTGGCTTAACAAATAAGGCATTCATAACCGTGGGGCATGATAGTGGCCCACTGGTGTCAGATCCATGACGTTGCCGTATCCTGTGTCTGTTCGACTGTAAATCTTCCACTGGCCTGTCAGGATGCACCTGAGAGACGCACAGATGCATTGTCGCACTGAGACATTTTCCTGACAGAGTTTCTCAGTGGTGGATTCACGCTGCCAAGAAAGTCCTTTTCAATAAATTCACGGTTTTTAAAAGACATGTTGCTCTGTTGATGCAAATAAAATATTCAAGTATTTCCCTTCATTCGATGGAAACTACTTGGAAATACTTAATTGCAGCACTGCAGAGGATAAAGAGTCGCTTTGCCAAAACACAGCAAGGAAAACAGTCAACATTAAGTTACTAACTAATAAAAGAAAACAGAAACTCTCAGCTGGAAGTCAGCCTATGGCATCTTAAACCTGCCTTTTTGATGCCCTTTGATGTGGCTGTTTGTGTCTATCATACCAGAAGTATCACAAAGATAAACATTTAAGAATATTTATGAGATATTGTGTCACTCGTGATGAAAAGTAAATATTTTTCATTTGAACCCGTCAGCAGATTCTTACAAAAATGACAGATCCACTGTATTTCAGCTGTTAAAAAATCACTTTGTTCCTGATACTTGACAACAGCTTGCACTGAGTTTCAATATAAGTGAACTTAGAGGCTAAATTTGTGGTATTTAGTGTCATGAGACTCATTTTTGGTTTTATTGGGACACTGGACCTTTAATCCCATGAGACCGAAACCCCTCTGTCATGTTGTGTTTGAAAAATCACCAAAATTGCCCCATTTATCATAGACAGAAAGTGTAAAAACAGAAAGAATAATCAGGTTTTTTATCTTTCTGACAAGCTCTTTAACTACTCATCTGTGGCATGTTGTTCAGTTGGAAAACTTGACCAAATATAGGCTTAAGATTGTGATATCTTTTCAAATCATTTTATTCTATATATCTTGTTTAAAAATCTGCCAAACATTAACCCGTTGCAGTGAACAGATTTGGTAAAAAAGTAAAAATTCTGCCCTACTTAGCACAATCATGAAGACATTCGTGACTCATCCATAACCAACAGTCATGCAACAAAAATTTAGAGGCTTTAGAGACTTTTCAGGTGAACTGCAAGCTATGTTTACACAGAGCAGACAGGAGATAAAGATGAAAACAAATTAAAAATGTCGGTTGTGAAATCCATTATTTTTTCCAGTATTGGTAAAAACCAAAGATTACACAGATTTTTAAAAAAAATAACCAAAGAAATGTAACTTTTATCTCTATTTTTTATCATTTATAGTATTGTAGCTTTGTTATACTGCAGAGAAAACATGTTGGAATTCTCTCTACTTTTAGCCGTGGTTGTGCTACTTCTATAGAGGTGCAGGACTTTATTGCTGTGAAAATTGAGCCCGCAGCGAGTAAAAAAGTGACAGGAGCAAAAACCATCAAGAAACTATTCAGGGTTCAGAAGGTTAACAATTTGTGTGTCTGTGTCTCATCCTGCTTTTGGTGAAGTGTAGAACGGTTTCAGTAAATATTCTTTCTTTTCTCACGGAGCGTTTCTCCAGTACTTAACAGAGTGTGAGAATGAGAGCGATCTATCTTCATAACATTAAGGCTGTTCTGGTCTCCTGGCCAGGTGCACAAACCCTTTGGACTCAGATGGCAGAACCAGAGCTGGTAAAGTGTGCCTCTGCCTCTGAGTGTGTTCAATATGTGAGGGATTATAGTCTGACATGAAGCTGAGGCATGCCAGGTTAAGATAAGGGAGGCTAAAGGTAACAGGGCTCTTTTGACCAGAGCTTAATGTTGAGTCTTTGTGGCTGTTGTTCCTCAACGTTCCTCTGCTAATTCTGCAGTGCTCTGTCTTTGTTGTTCTAATATAAATGTGTCTTCTGCTGCTCTGGCCTCTGTATGAAATTAGCATTAAAATGAATTTACCATGCTAAATGCGCTCAGGAAACCAGAAGGTATGCACATAACTGTGGCGAGACAGATACCATATACCAGTGATTCATTGGTTCTCGGGGTGTAGTAATTCATAGTCGTAGTTCATGTGGATGTCCACTGAGCTGGAACTCTGGGCTGGGAAATGTTAGAGTGATGGCGGAGAGGTTACAACCCTGAGCCCAGTGAGCCATGCTCAACATACACTCTCGCTCTTTTCTTTAACCTCGCTGAACACAGGCTCATTGCGATGCTGGACAGGCTATCCAGTAATGCCACTTTACCCCAGGCAATCCCTGTTTCCTGATTCCACTCAGGCTGAGGAGAGATAACCCTGACCCTGAGCTAATCCCAGATTAAACCAGAACATAAAGCACTGCCACTGCTGTCCGGTGAACTCTGACCCCCTCGTGTCTCCTGGCTCAGGCTCCAGCAACACTGCTGACCGGCACTTGCCAAAACAGGTTTTATCCAAGTGTCGTTCAGAGATGATAACGCCGTCTGTGCCGTTTAAAACCACCCCAAGAGCTCAGGTTGCTTCAAACGAAGGCAGCGACTAGTAACTTTTTAGCTTAGTTTCTTGTGCACGAGCATGTAGCTTAACAGTTGGTATGAATAGGCTGCCAAAACATTGCAGGAATTGACTTGTGCAATGAAAGCAGGGTGAAACATGTCACTGTTCAGGTGGAGACTGTTAATAAAACACATGTCCGTTAAAACGGAGCCATGTTTTTGCAGATGTGTGTGATTAGATCAAGACTCTCAAGGGAGGATCTCTTTCCCTACTAGTTCTCCACGTTTCACATCCTCCTCAGCTGGACCTCTGCTTTAATATGTTTCTACTAGACTGAGAGAAGGATGTTCATTTGTTTGGAGAGAGAACGCAGGTCCAGCGGGGCAGGTTATTGGCTTAAAATGCTCAGAGTGATGCACTTTTGGGTTTTGGTCCTATCTTATTCTTTGCCCCTTGTACCGGAGCACATCTGTCTGCTGTTACAGGAGTTTACATGAAAACGGAGACAAGCCTCCTCCCCGTCACCCGCCTCACCCTCACTGCTTGTCCATCAGCATGCTGGACTTGGCAGGCAACAGGAGAGGAGCTTAGGTGATGGGAGCCAGAGGCCCTGTGATAAGGCCATCTCTCCGCATGAGAGCTCATCAGAGGTGACAGTGAATACAAATTGGTGCCATTAGCAAAGAGGGGGAGTGGATGCAGGAGGGGTGGGGCACTACAGTGGCTCCTAATTATAGAGCGGGTAAACCCCCCAGGTCGGCCGGGGGAGTGGAAGGGCGCGGGGTGCAGTAGTAACGAGGTGGCGACGGTGGTAAAAAGGAAGGTGTCACACTGACATGAAGCATTGTGGTGCAGCTTCTAGACACTGTGAGGACAGACGCGCTGGTTAATGATGTGTGATATGGGCGAGCTTTTAGTGCATATCCATTATGACGGATCGCATTCAACATGTGTTGAGACAAGAGAGGGTCACACCTTTTCCCTAGTGAGGGAACTCACAGCAACACAACACAAACAGCATGCCATGAATAGCAAAGTAGATTCTCTTTATTGAGGGTTAATGGTTGGTAAAGCCTGGCAGGGAATCGTATCAAAGTCACACACACTTGTGTGAGTGTTGTAATTTTTTTTACAATGATGATTTAATATAATGTTGGATTTCTTTTTCGTGTTTTCAGGATTCATTTTACGCTATTGAAGTGCAACGTCCAAATATGGTTTCCTGTGTGATTAACGAATCACATCCTTTATATTCACAAAAACGCACCATAAACCAGATCACAAAGCAGAAAACTTTCAAAGCTTTCGTCTGCCAACTCGACTACCACAGACAGTGATGGAGTCTATGGATTGTTTGCTTCAGTATGCTTCTGTGGTTAAACAGTATCGTCTCATTTTTGGCAATTTTTGTAAGCTGCAGTGATTAGCCAGGGGTGTGGAGATTTGAACTTCGCTCTCAAAGCCTTCTTTTTCTTTGTACTGCTCATGCTTGTGTGCACAAGTCGATGCAACACTAAAAATACCTTTGAGGAAAAGTTTACATAAGTTGGCGCAACTTCAACATTTATTCCAAATCACCCATCTGAATGAACGTACCCCAGAACTTAATGTTATAACTGAACTCAACTTACATATACTGGATTTTAAAAATGTGTTTTCCCTACAGAATTTATGATAAAAGACAGATGATTGTTGCTGGTAATGAAGGAGTTTTGCACCAGCTGTAATCTTGTTCTTGGTGTCATGCCTTGTTATTTTCACCAAGTCTGACGTAAGATTGCAACTTCCAAAGTCGCTTGTGTGGATGCTTTGTGCATTTGGGGCAGGTGTTTGTACAGGCATGCTGTTATGTCTGTGTTTTCTTTCAAAGCAAAAAGCTGCAGAGCCTGACTCTCCACCAAACTGCAGACACAAACACACAGAGGATGCGGCGAAGCTCAGAGCACATCACAATAGATTACCATTCCTCTGTGGGTCAGGATCTTTGGCATTACCGCTGGGTTAGATCATATCTCTGGATGCGGTGCCCTAGCTTATTTGTTATCTGCTGAATGACGCGTCCTATCTGATGTGACACAGTGGCCGAGCCCGTGACCACTTTTATTATCCTCCGCCCCACAGAGTGACTAAGCCGAGGCAAGCAGCTGCTGCGTTCTCATGCTGTTATCGTTCCTTTTCATTTAGCAGCACAGCTAACCTCATACCAACTCTCCAGTAATCACACAGGCATTCTTTTACAACTGTGTCACTTGTCTACTGGCTTTGAAGCGTGCAGCTTACACAAACCTAAATAACTCATGTAAATGTTTGACATGAAGACAAGTTGTGTTGAAAGAAGCCGTTGAAGGAGGGTGAAGGAAGGATCTGTGGGCCCCCGAAAGTGGTTGATTAGAAGTGGCTCTGCCAACAAGATAGGAGTGCAGGTGGCAGTTCAGGCCTCCAGCGGGCATACACTTGTCCAAAAGCAGAAGAGGGTTCTTTAATCTCCATGTTGGTGTGCTCAGTGATTGCCCCTATATTTGGTGCTTCCTTATCATGCAGATACCGGAAATCGCTGTGAGAAAGTTGTGCTAGATTGAGATAAGTGAGAGAGCACAGCCGCTCTCAGATAGAGGCATCTGGATACGAGCCAACCCCACTACTACTGTATAAACTCAGTAATATCTTGATGGACTCATCTGACACAAATATTGTGAAAGATGCAAACAAAAAAAGCTGACGTAGTGTACAAGAAGTTGCATGTGTTTTTTGTCAGGATACTTTGTAGGAAGTTGAAAATTTACATCCAACTAGAAACTTTCATGATTAATTGTTAATAACTTAATTGATGTTAATAATTTAATTGATATTAATAATTTAACCATTAAAAACATATTACCCGATAAGGCAGAAGGTTGTGCCTTAGCTGTAGTACGTGTTGCTCCAGATGCTGGAGCCTCTTACGGATAAATGAGATGGGAAGCTACAGCTACAGCTTGCTGTGTTTAATACTGTAGCAACCTGAGGAGGTGAATCGGACGAGGCACTAAGCTGCAAATTGTTGAATGAGTAGTTTTGTGTTATTTCACTTTTGTCATGTGTAAATATTGGTTGTTGTTGATAGGTAAAGGGGTTCTTGATGTGTGTGTGGCTGAGAACATTTCGAGGGTTTAGCTAGCAATGAGCCACCATGACAGAGACTTCCGTGGTGGTTAATGACCTCCAGTCAGTATTCTTGTATGGAAAATAAGCTCAAGTTTACCAGGACAGAATTCGTGCAGGATGATGAGAGTAGTTAATGAGGACAAGCCAATTTTGTGGTACACATCAAGAGGTTGTTGTTAAAACTGGCTTCATCAGCACAAGAAATAAATGACAACTGTACTACATTCACTGAACAGTTAAGCAACTATTGATTGATTATGTGGCTAAATATGGGTTAAGACAATTGTTAAATTGTTAAAATTTGCATCCCTGTATCCAACAGGTAAATATAACTTAGAGTTGATTGTGCAAATAAATTGTAATTTGCTGTAATTACGTAGTAATGTTCGGTAGTGATTTGCAATTAGACCAAAGCTAAGAATATTCTCTGACCGAGAAGGATCGGGACATTTGCTGCATGTAAGCAAATCTGCTGAAGCAACATTAGAAGGTCATATTAGAGTAGGATGAAGACAGATAGACACCATCCTACCAGATCACACAGGAGATAGTAGCTGTCTGTGTGCTCAGTCTCAAGTCATTATTCCTAGGTTCATCTCCAGTTTTTTGGCAAACGTAGCAACTGTGCCCAAGAGAATTAATGTACCTTTCCACAGGTCCACAGGCAGGAGACACGTATGAATATTTCAGTGACTAAGACACACGCAATTTAATGTGAACTGTGTCATGTCGAGTGAGTCTCTTAAACCTGTGGCACTGTCGCCTGTGGCATCTCAACTCATTACTGCACCTTGTTAAAAGTTGACCCCGCTTCCATCCAGGCAACCATGCAGTTTCCCCCAAAAAAGAACCTGAATATTTTATAATTATTTAGTGCAGTTTCATTGTTGCAGTTGCAATGGAGCTTGCCTTCTGAGGAGTAATGAGACTGTCTTAACTGGAGTTTTCCTCCCCTGCATTGACAGCATTCAAAATATTTGGCCAGGATTCCTGACAAGCGCAGGCTTTGATGTGTGAGAGCACGCCACCTCTCCCGCCCCCCTCTTAAACACCCTAATTATCACTCCTGCCACTCTGGCGTGTGTGAACTAACGCACCTCTTTCTGACGGGTTGGAAACTGCCTCAGGACACTGCTCAGGTAGTGCAGCTTGTTTGTGATGTGCCCGCAGCTAACAGGATATTTCTGTCACTTTATTACACCACTTGAAAACACTGAATCAAACCCTATTTAAGACTACACTTTATAATTTACAGTTGTTTCACTTAAATACATCATAGTTTGTGTTCTAATGTTTCATGTAAGTCTTGCAGTGATCCTTGGAGAGAAGCTCAGGTCAATGCAGCAGATACAGTTTCTATTATCAAGCACACGTTCCACTGCTGAAAAGCACAGAGGTGTGAACTGAGCAGATCATTGCTACACACTCTCATCCACGTTGCTCATCGCTTCTTTCCTGTTAGCAAACCGCAAACTTTTGTCTCTTCCCATTACCGCCCCCATTCTCCTTACCTTCCGCACTTCTCTACAGGGAGTACTGAAGGTTTCAAGCAGCGACATGCTCTGCACTGATACTGGCAGTGGCCTGCACTTTTAATTTACCCAATTTGAAACCAGAGAAATATGCAGCGGGGTGGAACACCCATATCAGTGTCATGTAGCGAGTGTGCACCATGCTGTCAAGTGCCAGGATGTGTATTTACCTCCGCTTAATTCTCTCTCTCGCTCTGTCAGTGTTTTGTTTAAACACACAGTCTGAAGTTTTCCATGATCCAATCACTTGCCCGATGCTTCTTGTGAATTTGCCAGGAAAGTTATGAGTGGGATGGGCTGTGTACTGTTAAGCCATGCTGGATGCAGTAATCGTTCCTTAATGAGAGGAAGTTCTAATGTTACCGCAGCGCACCGCGGGGTAGGACGCATTAACAGCTGAATATGATACATAAAATCCAGCCTCCTCGTTCCCTTGTGTGACAGCGTGGTGGGAAATCATTTCATCGAAGACAACATTGACCAGTGCGCTTTCTTGTTTCTGGAGATGTGATCTTGAGAGTGCGCTCCATGCCAGTGAACTTTTCCTGTCCAAACATATTTCCAAAGTAAACTCGGCCCGCTAGCTATTAATTTAAGATGGAGAGATATGCTACAACATGCAGGCCTGCAGCCCCGGAGATCACCGTCAGCAGCCAACTATTCTCTCAGGAGCAGGAGGGCTGGCTCAATTTGACAGTGAGGCATGTTTCTCCCCTACGTTTCTATACCTCATTTAACCAGGCGAGCTTATGAAAATACATTTGCACTTGTAATGGTTTAGGTTTTAGTCGGATTTTTCCAGACCAACACTTGCACAGACCACAGCCTGCTGACCGTCTCCACTGCAGACGTACTCTTGCACCAATCTTTGAACATGCATGTGCAGCATTAATTTGGTGGATGGTTGAGCATATACAGGTCCAGTCTGCTTCAGTGAATGAAGTACTCAGTCACAGCAACCTCTGTTTAATGTCAGGAAGCAAAACTAATGAATGCAAAGAAATTGTAATAACCAGAAAAAAAAACAGCCATCTGTGTTGTTTTAGTGCTGGCCCAGCTTCACTGCTACTGGACACACTTCTCTGCTCACCTCTTCTTTCATGCGAAGACCCTATTTGTAGTTAACAGTGGTGAATACAGGCAAAGAAATAACAGAAGCCACCTTCTAGTGTTGCACTGGTGAAGCAGGTAGTGATGGTGTGTGTAAGGAATAAGTGCTTTTTAAAGGTTAAAGTCTGCAGAGAGTCTCATGAGGATTCCCTGGAACATGTTCCTACAGGTATGGAAAAGGTCACGAAAAGACCTCAAACCCCCAAAGACTTGTTGCTTCTTTCTATAAATATTGAACAATGAGCATGTTGTGGGTCTGTGGATCTGACTTTGACATTGAATAAGCTGGAATTGGCTCAAATTGACATTACTTGAGGTACTTCTGTTCAAGTCAGAGCACCAATACCACAAGGTAAATATACTGCACGTGCTGCATTTTAAATACCACTTAAGTAAAAGTAAAGGCAGCTTATTATTATGTATCAGGCGCTTTAGTCGAATGGTTCCCAACCCCAGGGATCAGGCCTCCCACAAGATAAATATGACGGAGGATAATTTAATGGGGTTGGAGTGAAGAAGAAAATAAAGTTTCTTACACAGATTTTTTTTCTTCTTCTAATCTTTATTCATTTTTTCAAACCGTTGGATAACTTTAATAACTGTAATAGTGGTTAATGATCCAGGAGGTTTGGTGAAACTGCTACCAACTCAACTTAGACATATGAAACCTTACATTATTAAACTGGGTCAGCCGGTGATCAAAAACCACTGGTTCAGTCATTATAGTGGCATTGTGTTTCAACTCATCACACACATTTTTGCTGCCAAATAAATGTAGGGTAGCGTTCATTTGCTTTTGTAATAGAGTTGAAGTGTGAAGTAGAAAAAATGGAAGTAAACTACAAGTAAGACAAAACTGTAGGTAAGTAGAGCAATTTTAATTAGATTTCAGCAACTGTATTGTTACTGGATCTTTTTTTTTGGTCAATTTTCTGAAAAGTTAATTCATATATAAATGTGCTACATTTGGTTCTGATGCAGTCACTTCTCTTTGTCTGTAGTCACCGCTCTGTGTTCACAAGCTGTATAGCTGCACACCACATAAACAAACAAAGGCACTTCACTATAGTCTTGTGTTGGAGTTTGGGTTACTCTAAATTTCTAAGTTTTCAAACCGTATTTTGAGCCAATGCATGGATAATCAACCTCCTTCGTCGATATTGGCACTGAAGAAACCAAATCAGTCGATTCCTACCTATACAGTATAATCTCTCACAACTTGTGTGATCTGTGGCTCTGCATAACATTTAGCAGGCGTCTCTAAAGCTTCCATTAAACTACATTTTCTGCAGGCCTCGTCCAGGTCAGTACTCAAACACCACTGAAGATCTTTCTTGCAGCCAGAGTGGAGTGTTGAGTTGTGGGAACAGGCAGCGAGCTGTGTCAGCCAACAGCGCCTCGAGATGCTGGGAGAGAGGAGAGGATTGTCTGTGTTCAGCAGACGGAGGACAGTGGACTCATGAGTAGACTATGAGATCTCGACACACTCTTGTGTGATCGTTTAACTTTCTGAGCAGTGCTGCATTAAAGCACTGAAAATGAGAGACATTTTAAAAAGCGACCTCTTCCTATTGGCGTGCAGGTGCAGGAGTGCTACTGTAAAAACTTAAGTGAATGAGGAAAGGGAACGACATTGAGCGTGAGGATCAGGTTCCCTCACCGGCTTACTTTCACCTCTAATAGAGCCATTGCCATTCCACTGGGGGGAAGCGGTGTGTTCCTGAAACAAAGCCCCCGCTGTGTGTGTGTGCAGACCCCCCAGAGTGAACCTAAGCCATACGCGCAGTAATGGGCTACTTTAAGAGTTTATCTGGCTCTAATAGACACACTCATACTCTGCTCCCAGCCTTTAAATCTCAGGGATAAGTCCGTGTGTGGAAAATGCTGTCATGCTCTAATGTGGCTGACAAAGTGCACAGCAGTTCAATCTCTCTGAGTTTTCCTGTTTGAAATTGTAATCTCATGCTGCAAATTTGTAGTTGAGCCTGGGAAACAGTGGATTTAGTGTGCTGTCTAATACACCTGTGACCGGTTCAATATATCAGGGGTCATTTGCAAACTGGATTTACTTTTGTTTTTGCTTCGAAACCTAGCTTCAAATTATCCAAATAGCACAAACGTGCTTCTGATACCCTCTGGGAATTGCATTGCACTTAAACACAGCCTCACCATTTCTCCTTTATGTTTTCAATGTGGCCATCAAAAGAGCCACTCCACTGTGTCATTCTTGAGCACTACAGCCTCTCTGTGACTGGGTGTTTGCTTTGCACCGGTGTCATTCCAGGGACCCGCTGGGCAGTCTGGCCTCCAGAGCAGAGCTGCCGCCGAGCTCAGTCTGCTGCCATTATACGTCCTCGATCAACATTTCAAACAAGCACAATGCCATGTGGCCCTGCCTGAGGCGAAGGCTGACTTTGGGACTGAGCTGAGAAAGGCTGACAGAATAAGGAATGATGTCTAGTAGCTGGAATGACTTCACACTTCTTGTCCCAGATTTCTTACCTCTTAAAGGTCCCAACGGCTTTATTCTCACAGCAAAAGAAAGCCCAACGGCATGTAGGCTTTGGCATGAGTCCTGTGTGTGAATCCTACAGCAGCAGAACCACCGCTAGTTCTGGTTCAGTCTTAATGAACAAGCCACGGGGTTAGATTTCATCGACAACACCATCAACTAACACTCTGTGGTGTGGTCTACATTACAAGTGGATGTGGAGGATAACGTGTGAGGAAAGACATTCCATTAGAGTTCATTATTCATGTTTTAGCCGTGACATAGAGTTCAGACACGCTGCAGAGTACATTTAGACCAGGCTGCTATCTGTGTATTATCAGATGACTGTGAGATTAGATTACATGTGTGTTGTTTCCTAATGTGCAGCTCTCTATAGGGCGTGCTGTTGCTTTGCACTGTTCACATTCCCTCCTCAGCTGACAGATGGTCCTATCCAGCTTCTCTCTGACAACAAACACACACTGAGGAGTCGCTGACAACCTGCGTCAGGAAGAGCTTCGACTGGCCTTTCGGAATTTGTGCATGTGTGTGTGTGTGTGTGTGTACAATGCATTCTTATCCTGTGTGTTTCACTTTATCTGCACACAGACACACATTCAGAGTGTATGGGGACTCATCATTCAACTTAAGACTCAAACACAAATAATCACAGGGTCCGACCACATGTTGCAGCTCCTCTGTGCAGAACTCTGACAGCTGCCAATCACTCTGCTGACCTGTAAACATTCCTTCGGTGGGCACAGTTATTAAATCAAACTATACAAATATAGCCAATCTAATGCTATTAATCTTCGCTTATTGACGTAACCCCGTGTTAAATTTAGATCTGGCTGGAAAGACTGGTAATATCAGATTCCATAGGGAGTCTGTTTAAAAGGGTCTCTAGATGGTGTTTATTTTAAGGCCCAATGGTGGACATGTTGATGGCTTTGCATGCTTGGGTGTCCAGACCTTTTCCTCAGAAACACCGAACAGCCTCACAGGAATGTTTCTCTGCAACTTCAAACACACGGGACATGACTGTGCATACAGACCTTAGCAGAAAATACTGCCCTGAAAACACGTTCAAATCTGGAAATGACCCCTATATTTAAAAGTCTTAGCTGTTGCCTTAAGGGTCTGACACCCCACGTCGACTTCATTTCATGTTTCACTCCTTTAATTACACACTGGCACACGTCTGTTCTGATATGTCACATGTAAACAGTCAAACACAGCTAACTGTATTTGACAGTTTATCCTCTGGTTTCCCTTCACCACATTTTGGCCACTATATCAACACAGAAGAACTCGGGTTAACCTCAGACGTGTGGTTCTCCGTCTCTGCTTTCTGCGGTCTGTTGGTTGTAGAATAAAGCTAAACAGAGAAATGGGACTTTCCTGCTGTTAGAGTGAAACTTCTGTGTTTGTCCAACAATATGTGAATGCCACCCTCTAATGCCTCTCCCCTATAGATGGCGAAGGAGTGTGTTTGTCTATGGTGGGGCATGGGGCCTTTGCTGTCTTTGCAGTGGCCTCTCTGCTCTGCCTGTACGTAGCTGCTGAACCAAGAAGAACATATCAAACAAACACTCCAACACAGAGCTGTAGGGAGATTGGGTTACTCTCGACATGTGAGGGCATGTTGACTGAATTGTGGTACCTAAGGCACGCACTCCTCTGACCTTTAGAGAGTGGCGTCCAAGCAGGGATGGAAGAGCTTAAACTCATCGAAATCCTGTATACGCAACTTACTGTGCTCTGTGTGTGGTACGAATTTCTAGTAAACATCATATCCAAGTGTCAAACTACCGTATCTATTTCCTGACTTCCCACTCTGAGTCACAGACTGCCACTGATGAGAGACTTCCTCGATCTTTTGATCCACTCAGGCGGTATTAAGCCATCAACACAGTGTGACAGACACTCAGTAGCGCTTGTCTCTAATGTGTGGTGTTAAGTTACGGCAGTGTTGCTGGAAAACCATCAGATAAGTCCGCGTGGGTATGCAGGAGTGGCATGAGGAATGTGTCAGTTGTGCATGCATGTGTGCATGTGAATATGTGCACATGTGAGAGCAGCTGCCATTAAAGGGCATGTTTCTGTCTCCACTCAGAGCTGAGGTCTACCGGTACCGCTCATCACTTCGCCTACCTCCTCAACACATCCGACTACCGGATCCTTCGTATGGACGAGGACCATGATCGCATGTACGTTGGCAGCAAGGACCACATCCTGTCCCTGGACCTGCATGACATCAACAAGGACCCACATATCGTAAGACCTTTCCCATGCTCCACCTTCTCTCACCCCAACCCTGAAAATGGGCTGTTAGAATGGGATGAAGCAAGCGCCTTTACCTCAGCGCTCACAGCAGCGGCCCCCAGAGCAAAATGTTCTGTTCTATTGCCCCAGCAGCAACCATTTTGGTTAGTTCACATCTAGTTTTTGTTGGAGTGTACTTTTTCTGGTGTCGGTTCATTAAAACGCTGTAACTGGGTTATGACAATCCCAACAGGACTAATATTAGCCAGGGTGGATATCCCTTCTGCAATTTTAGCCCACAAATCCAATAAATGCCAGTGATGTATAACGGGCTGGATTGTAGCTATAAAATGTTCTCTGTTCCCCCCTTGCAGATCCACTGGCCAGTATCCGAACGAAGAAGGATGGAGTGCCTTGTGAGTGGGAAAGACGCCAATGTAAGTACACGTGCTGACAATGCTCATAACCACAGCGGGGTCGTTCAGCTGAGGTGATCTCCATCAACTTGATGGCCTAAAAAAGAAAATATATCGTTCTTTAAATGCATTGCATTAAAAGTATACAACTCCCTCCATTGTTCCCACCGGTTTTAATGTGGGGAACCTGTTAAAATGGCACTCACCTGTCGGTTCAGTCTTGGCCCAGTAAAACACTGGTTCCCTCTTGTCTAGCCAAGGAGACAGGAGTGGATTGGAGCACAGAAGCTCGGTCAATCTCACCATCCTCCTGTCTGCCAGGTCTGGGTGGGGAGCACAATGCCACTGACTGATAGGTTAATATGTTGCCCAAATATATGTATAGGAGCACAGTATTACTGGCATATTTTAAATTAGACTCCATCAACATTCGGTAAATCAGCAGGAGGTGCACCAGTAAAATAAGCCTGTGAATTGCTATTCATTTTTCTTCATGTTTATTGCAGTTTAATTTACTCCAGTCTTTGTGTTTCTAGGAGGAATGTGCAAACTTCATCCGTCTGATCGAGCCATGGAACCGCACTCAGCTGTACGTCTGTGGGACGGGAGCTTACAATCCAGTCTGTACTTTCGTCAATCGTGGACGCAAACCTCAGGTAGGATTAAGGAATGGAGGATTGCTGATGCTGAGAAGGTGACCATAGCAGACATAAACAGCTTTCTCCATCTGCATCATGAATGGCACAGCTTGCCTCCTTTTTCTTTCTCTTACCCGCGTTCTTACTCTCCATCCACCTTACACGAGTGTCACTTTCTGTATGAGGATTTTCCTGCGTCATTAAGCCTGCCTGTGGTACCATGCGTCCCCATATGGCAAAGCACACCAACCTCACCAACACACAGCTGTTGTCCCCAGTGAGCTGTTAAAGCTGCTCTGTTTAGTCTCAGCTTTTAATGGGACCCCTTGAATTTCCTAAACCAAGCCAGGCATCACTACCTCGTCATACTCCCCTTTAACACCTCACTCTTCTTTAAATATCACACTTGTTCACTAATGATGAACAGGGGACTTTTATAAAAAGCAATAAATAAAAAGTAAATTTCCCATTGGACTCTCCCTCGAGATCACAGAGAACTTGCAACAGCAAGCACAGCTTGCATGAGTCCCTTATTGCATACGGTTCCTACGTGACCCTTTACTAACAAAGGGCCTCCATCCAGTCACTCACCTATCCATCCACCCCGTCATGCATCCACGCAGGCCACCCGCCAGCCTCTACCATGTGAGACGTTGGGTAATTGGAAGTGGGAGCTCCCATTATGGGGTGCAAGTGGAATGTTCCAGTTCTAGTCCATTAATGAGACGGCTGTTATTTTCTCCGTCACACTGAACAGACAGGTTCGAGTCGTCCCCCCGTGAGCACGTTACTCAGTCACACTGGGGGAGTTGACCATGATTGCAAAAACATGAAATGACACATGCCATACACACAAAACGCACGAAAAAGTCCTTTTTTCTCATTATTAATTCAGACAGATTGCTGTCATTTGATTACACCACTGCAGGATATGTTCCTAAGATGCCTCATGCTGAAAATATGAGCCTTGTAGGTTTTGTAAACTGCAATAGCTAAATGTTTTGCTTTGGCAGCAGCTTTTAGCGGTATGTATGTAGCATACTGTGACAGCCTTTATTGACTCAACCACAGGACAGAGAACTATCATTGTTGCCTTTTCCACCATCTGTTCAAATATAGCTACACACATTCCCTGCACCGTCGTGCACACATACATATATATTTCCCTCATGCTCTTGCATTTTATTGACTTGCAATAGTCTTGGTTTGAGGAGTTTCTCATCATGACTGGGAGTCAGGGCAGGCTCAAGCAATCTGAAACAGGGTCAGGAAGGGCCTTGGTCCTTCTTCATCAGTGGCGTAACATCCAGACTGTATTGCTGTTTCCTGTTTTAGACATCCATGTATCTGCAGATGGCCCAGGCCAGAGGAAGGGCTAGCCGCTCAGCTGAACCCAGCGCGGTGCACGAGACACTTGGACTAAAGGTGCGATGTGGGCCCTGTCTGCACCGCAGCCCTGCATACTGCCTGGGCTGGCGGTCACCAGCAGCATGCTCCTTCTCTTTGTGTCTGAGCACATTTCGTCAACACCATCTTTAACTCGGTCATCGTTTGTTTATCTCTGTAACATTTGGCATGCATCTTTTTCGGCCCATGCACTATCTTAACGTTTTGTGTAATTTGGAAATGCATTTTATTTCATGACATTCTGTTTCCCTCATGTTTCATTCATATTTTCTTTGTGTAAGCCTCATTGTCTGAGCATCCTTTTCTTTTTTGTCATTGTCCTTTTGATGCTTTGCATCAGCGCTAAATGCCACATTTTGCATGTGAGCTGGGTTATTAAGTGAAAATGGCTTATCAGGCTGCTTAAAAAACACAGTAGGCACAAATTTAATTAAACAGGCTTTTGCTGCTGTTCAATGCATGGCATGTTCATTTTTATTTAGCTTCTATTTAGCTGTGCCTGTAAACGGCAGATATAAATCATTCATGTTGCTTGTTGCTTATCAGTCCTTCACCCCACAGAGCCCCCACCATCTTTCTTTAAAGACTTATTTTTGCACATTTTCATTGGCTTTATTAGACAGAACATATGGAAGAGAGAGCAGAAAAGTGACATGAAGAGCCCAGCTGGTCAGGAATCTAACCAGGGACTCACTGCTTAACAGCATTTGCGCCCATGTGGTATGTGCCATAACCACTTGGCTTTTGGGTCGCCCGCCCTGCACCTACTGTAGGAATGTGCTACAGGCTCTCCCACAGAGGCGGCAGGACTAGTCAGCGTCTGACCCACTCCCACAGCAGGCTCTGTTAGCCCAGAGCAAACACCAGCCATCTGTAGCCAACTAGCTATGCAGCAAAGGAAATAAAAGAGCCACATACTTGAACATGTCTTCACTGTTTGAGCTCTCCAAGCACTTTAAACCTCAGAGAGGGGCTTTTGAAGGACGTTGGGGCTTTAGGTGAAGTGGGACACTTTGAAAATGTTTCAATTTTTTTTTCTAGTGTGATTTTTTTCTACATACAGTGTGTTGCATTTTCTCTGAAGGGTCATATTTTATGGCAGGGTCGTAAAAACACATTCAGGGCACAGTTTCCCTCCGGTACACATAAATATTTGTGACCTTTTTTTACACGTCACTGTCTGGCATTGCGTTGAGCGAGCTGCCAGCACCTTCTTATTTGCACAAGTGGTGATTTTAATCAAAGATGAGTAGGGAATTGCAAAGGGTTGCGTGTAGGCTACAATGAAGTGAGTTTGGCACATTGCCACCGTCTCTCTCCTACTTCAGTGCTGATGGACAGTGACAGAGATGTCTCCATCTCTGTCCTCGCTCAGAGTGAAAAATGGGGATTGGGCATGCTCCCATCTTTGAGGCGGAGCTACAGGACATGTCATCGCATGCCACTGTTTCATTTTCCCCACGCTCATACGCAAATTCCTGCCAATCACCTTTCAGTGCTTGCGTGTTACGATACCACGAGTAGTGAGCATCAGTCATCCAGCCTCCATCCCAGGCTTGTTTTCACTGTGCTGGATTACAGGTGTCAGCAGTCGACCTGCCCACCCAAAGGCTCCAAGAAGCTGAGAGATATTTGGCATGCAGCTTATTATGCCGAAAGAAGCAGCCCACGACACATTGTTTTCCGCAGTAGAGTGGCATGGAGATGGATTAGAAATTCCTCGCTTTCCCTGCATGTATTTTTCTGTATGAACATACGCTCATTATTATAATACTTCATCCTCCATCCGGCCCTATAGGTCCCACAGGAGTCAGAGGCAGCACATACGCTGCCTCATTTTCCCTACTCAAGGGAATCACAGTGACAAGATGAAGAGTGCTGAATTTATTGCCATCTCCATATTATTTTTCCATTCCAGGAAGAAATCTTCCATTTGGAGCCGGGGAAAGTGGAATCTGGGAAGGGGAAGTGCTCCTACGACCCGAAGCTCAACAGCGTGTCAGCTTTGATCAGTAAGTACCATGTGGGTTCGGTCACATACTGACCCGGGTACAGTTCAGTCTAGCTCTACAGCGGTCTCATCCCGTATGGGTTCTTCATCTTTTGTCTCCTCCTTCTTTATATGGCCTTCTTTCTCCTCACAATTCATATTTTTGTTAAAATTATTTATTGTCAGCCAGTGGTGCTCAAGGGTCAGGTCAAGTCCTTTCCATTCTGTGCCTGTTTCCCACAGTGAGCAGCTTAGCATAATGATCCTAATCATTATGACCTAAGGAATTTCTCCTTGTTTGGGGGGAGATGGGCACAATAATAGGGCCTATTAATATAGGAATCCTCCTCTGGGGAATTAGTGGCTTCTTATCCAAAGGCTTATGACATGTTGCAAAACTTTTTAGTGCTTGTATCACCATACAAACATGACAACGTGGTAAACATGAGAATAACAATGTTTAATCATGAGGGATGGCTCAAAGAACACTAGTGGACCAAAATATCAATAAAGTGATTGTCTGTTTTTGCTTAATTCAGTATCCAGTCATCAGGTTATAGTCATTTTGTGACAGGGTTCATTCTGGATCTCTCATGTTGTAGCTCTCATGAAAGCAGCGTCCTCTGTCCCTTTGCCCAAGGTCACTAGTCAGATCCAGACTACACAGTTGCCACCAGTGAAAGGCGATCTTCTCTCTGCGGGGCAAGACAGCGGGTGTAAATCACTGCCACTGCTTTCCCACATTAGCGCAGTGCCAGCTGACCAGTATGGAACCAGTACTGTCATCCAAGATGGATTTACCTCCCACCTTCACCAGTTAGCATCGTACAAGGGACGCTGTTGTTAGTGTTGATAAGGATTAAGAACCCTGTACCACAACAATAGATTTACCACTGACTGCTTGACTCTCCGCCACATTAGACGTCTTTTCATCCGTGAACATTTTAATGATATAGCATCAATCTCCCTGTAGCACTTCTGGGTACCATGACATTGACTGTAATGGTGGTAGAACAATGTTTCTTGTTCGTGCTGCCACCATATTCCATCTCCTGAGAGCTCTGAGTGTCACACCTGCTCTCCAGTGGGGCCCATGCAGCAGCTGGAAGACCAACACCTTGCCTTCCCGTGGTTTAACGAGCCTGTTGTGTACATTTGTCAGTCTGCACACATGGACGTGCTCATATTTTATGTCTTTATGAAGTGCGGGAGAATGCTTTTTCAGGAAGTTTATTGCTGTTGTTGATATTTTATGTGGTCTGCACTTAATGATTTCACAAGACGTTTCTTGGTAAATTGGTATTAATTACATGAAAATAAGATCAATGTTCAGAAACAATAGACAGAACAGATTTATGTGAGGTTTTAAAAACTAATTGGAAAACAATGTAATAGTTTTACAGATGGGTAGTAGTTTTGCAGCTGCTGACACAGAGAAGAATTTATTTGGACTTCTGACATCTTGATGCAAAAGATCCGTACATTGATCCAATAAAATCAAGTAAATACTGATTTATTACTGAAAACTTAATTCTCCACACTTGTTTAAATTTACGCTTCCTAGCTACATAGAAAAAAACATAATTTTTCATGTGGCTAAAAGAAAAAACTAACTGGAATAAATTTGGTGATAGAAAGATATGCTACGAGTTAGTTGGCATGCAAAAATATAACAGATTTAACATGTCTAGTTTATTATCATGTGCACATAATTATGTAGTTGTCTCCTCTTAAAACATAAGAATCGCAATATTTGATGTCGGAGATCTCTTTGCATGGATAAAACATGTTCTCAGCATCAAGAATTAAAATGCAACTTTCATACAAAAACAATCCAGGGCACACTACAGTTTGTCCAATACATTGTGACCAACAGAGATCTTCATCGTGGTCTTTGTCAGCTGTAACTTATTCGTCCATGCGTGTTAATGAGTTGCATGAGACGATGATACTCTATCAATGCATATTGTTCAAGAAACAAGGAAATTATATGTCATAAAAATAATGAGGGAATCGGAAAAATTAAAAAAGGAGATAAAACTTTTTACATTCAAAAATCACCCAGTCCTTAGCTAGTTACATATATTTAAATACAAAATTAGTATATTTTGCATGTAATTTTTTATGTTATAATCGATCTCATCTTTGAGATCGATTATAAGTGGGTGGTTTCAGTTGTATGTTGGAGTCTTCCTAATCCTCTATTGTTCTTTTCAACAACCACCAGGCCCATGACTTTGACTATATTTGGGTCGCCAATTGCACTTGACCTACTTGCATGTAGTGTAATGTGATAGCATACATTAGCAAACATTATCCAATAGTCACTTTACATTACTGTCCAGAAATCCAGTGAAAAGAAACAAGGCAACAGCAAATGAATCCCTATCACCAAATATGCCTGAAAATGCAAAACCCACTAGTGGACTACATGCTTGCACTGAGTGATATGTTTTTCATTACAATGAACATGAACACTGTCGTTAATTTGGCCAAATCCCACGTGCGTGCCCTTCTTTACCCACTAGATCGCCAAATGCGTAACAGCTGAAAATAGCCACCTACAAATACACCGATAATTCTTGTTTAAATATTTGCGAAAAGTCACAACAGCCATTTTAGCAAATAAATGAGCCTTTTCTGAAAATGGAAATGTATATTTCTCACCTAGATCTTCTGTAGTGGACTTGGGTCTGAGAACCACATGCAGACAAACTGAAAGCATTGTTGGTTCAGGCTGTTGATTTGTTTTGTTGTCAGTGAGAGAAATAAGGGAGAACTACAGCAGCCTTTTGTGATCATATCTTTATTTCTTTACTCTGTCATTTTAAAAAAAAAGTGCAACAGAACAATATAAAAGTATTATACAACAGTGCTATTGTATTTCAAATTGACAGTAAATTACTGTTAGGAAAATAAGGGACCAGTAAATTACAGTATTACCTTGTTTTCGAGCCATTCAAATGTCAATTACTGGCACCTTTAGTTCCAATCTTGTTCTGACTACTTGAATAAATGAAGACAAATGTGCGGCTGATGACTTGCTGCTATGTTGTGAAACGAAGAACCCTGAGATGGTTATAAATATACTTTTTGAAATAAAAGCCTGTGTTATGTGCCAAGGGTGGTGCTGGAATAATGTCAGAGTCAAGGAATTTTGCTAAACTGAGCTGTTTTTTCTCTTTCTCAGATGGTGAACTGTATGCTGGGGTCTATGTTGACTTTATGGGAACAGACTCTGCCATTTTCCGTACTTTGGGGACAAAGACTGCCATGCGAACAGATCAGTACAACTCCAGATGGTTGAATGGTAACGGCCCTATATAGCCTATAAATGATACTTAAGGCTTTCATCCAGATTATACAGCTTTCATGCATGACTTTTCAATATACAGTCCCGAGAGAGTTGCTAATGTATAATATAGGTGAAATGTAAAGAATCTGGGGTTTGCATATGTTTAGAATCAGTTAGCAGCTGACAAACAGGAAACACTGAAAGGTTATGAAAAATTTCAGCCAGATGCTTTCCCATCACCTAAACATCTCTTCTCCCTACAGACCCCACTTTCATCCATGTCCACCTCATCCCTGACAGCGCGGAGAGAAATGACGACAAGCTGTACTTCTTCTTCCGGGAGAAGTCCTCGGAGATGGGCCAGAGTCCTGTGACCCAGTCCCGCATCGGACGCATCTGCCTGGTGTGTAAACAGTGAGCAGCGTGTTTGTTTTGGGGTGCGATTATAATGAAAAGAAAACCCGCAGCATTGATATGAAAAGGCTGGAGTCTCCCGAGGCGAGTCGCCCACTGTGTTTGAATGTTTACGGGCTCAGGACCAGTATTTGGCTAACGCTAACGTGCTGGAATCCACATGTGTCTTTAACCTTCCTGTCTACAATGCATCCTTCTGTCTGTGGGATTGCCCTCTGACCTCTGACCCTGCGACCTCCTGGTCTCTTCTCCCTGGTCGTCCTAAAACTTCTGGTGCAGCAAAAAATAACTATTTTGTTGTTTTGTTTTTAAAGTCTTCTCAGTTAAACTAGACCTCTTGCACAAGTGCCTGCATGTCCTAGAAACACAAAGTGAGCTGAGCCAGAACAACAAATAACAACAAATGTCTCCAGAAAGCTTGCTGTGCATCTTTCTGAGCCGATCGTGTTTATACTTTGAGCGTTTCCCTTACAGGTTTGCGTGCATGTGCGAGCATAACAGCGGGGATATGAGAATGGGCATAAGTGAGAAAATGTGGCGTACGTGTGCTCGTTGCCTCAGCTGTTCGCCGTTGTATTTATTTTTTAAGGGGTCAGGCGCTGACCCGGCACACAAACACTCATCCCCCTCTCAGTGGGCTCAGCCTCGGCCTCCCTGTCATTCTTACTTCTTACCACACATCTGGATACTCTTACTGCCATTCTTTGCAACCAGAATAAGAACCAAGAATACACTCTTACTGTAATTACACTGGGAATTATGAAAACATTTTAACTCACCAAACTGGGGTTGTATGGAGAAATAATAAATGAATACGAATGATTTCTCAGCGATTCTCTAAAGCACATACTGGTCTCAGCTCTTGCTCACTGGGATGGATTCTGGCCTCGCTCCACCACAGATGGAAGAGGAGGAAACAGTGTTTACCAACCCCATCCCCACCCCCCCCCCACTCCTTGTAGCTTCCTGGCTTTGCAAACCAACATGTACTGTATAGTGTTTGTGTGGGTGGCTCCACCTGGGTTTGTTTTCAGAAGGGAGGATGCAGTTGATGGAGT
Source organism: Amphiprion ocellaris (assembly GCF_022539595.1). Classification (NCBI taxonomy): domain Eukaryota; kingdom Metazoa; phylum Chordata; class Actinopteri; family Pomacentridae; genus Amphiprion; species Amphiprion ocellaris. Next base: position 16,842,497 of record NC_072770.1, read on the forward strand.
AACTGTGTTTCGTGCCCCCACCCTGTCCAAAACAGAACGATGACGGAGGTCACTGCTGCCTGGTCAACAAGTGGAGCACCTTCCTGAAGGCCAGGCTCATCTGCTCGGTGCCCGGTGCCGACGGCATGGAGACGCACTTCGACGAGCTCCGTGAGTACAAAGGCCTTTTACACCTGCGAACTGAGATCATGCTGAGGTTCCTTCCACTGTTTTCCGCTGACGTGGTGATGTGTAGGTTACTTGGCGGGGGTGGGGTGGTGCTGTATAGACTTTCGTGTCAATCAGAGAGGATGCCAGCACTGGGATGTCTTTTCTGTAGGTGGTGCATCACTGCTTTTTTGCCAGATATCATCCTACACATGTAGGGGATGCAGTTTACAGTTTTTTTTTTATTAATGATTAATCTGCAGAGTAGGAAATATCATCATTTTATCAATAAAATTTCAATAAAATACTCCAGGTGACTTCTTCAAATTGACAGTTTTACCTGACAAAGGAAAGATAGTTACTTTCTGTCACATATGAAGAAGATCATCAAACCCTCACATCACATCTTTAGTATTTTCGCTGGTAAAACAGTCAAACAATCACCAAAATGGATGCATTTTCCAACAGTTAATCAGTTTTCTGACTTATAGTTTCAGCTCTATGTGATATTTTTTGAGAATGTTGAGGACAACGTACGTAAAAGCTTATATGTTTATAACATATGTGTATATATTGAAACATTATAGCGTCAATCAGTGACACAGAGTTGTAAAATCTATGTTTTTCACATAAAAATACCACTATTTCCGAGAGATTACATCCTCAGACAAGAACTTTTGTTACATCCCATTTTTTGACTGACACTTTATCTCTTTTTCATGTAGTTAATCATTTTGACAGTGTGTATCGAGTGGCACAACGAACAAAAATGACATGTCTGGATTTATTTTAGACGTATTCATTTTCAAGTATCTGTCATGTATGATCACATCTGAAATATTAAGTGGAGAACAGACGACTGCAGGGTTTGTTTCTACTGCAGCACCTGCCAAGATTGCAAACACACCGACACACACACACACACATACCAAAGCTTAGTCCTGAACACATATGGCAGCCCACTCCCATCAAATGGCCCAGTCACCATGCTGTAATGTGAAAAACATATATAATCCCACCACCGTAGTTGTCATTTTATTTCAAGATGTCTTAAACGAAAGTGTCTGGGTTTTTTTCTTTTCTGTGTGTGTGGAAGGAGGCAGCCCGATGGGGAGCAGATCAGATCACCAAGCAGGAATGTCTGTGACTGTGAGACTATTAGGCTCTCTGGGGGAAGCTCTTTCTCTGTCTGTCTGTCTCCACTGGTTTAAAATAGAGCCAAAGAGTGATAGGGGACTGATGCGAGAGGCTACTGTTGCTCTTGAACTAATCTCAAGAATGAAAAGTGCCATGCCACTATCATTTTAATTAATTTATTTTTTGGTCTTTTTATCTCACTGACAGATTCCCTACTTTTATCTCCACCTGCCCTAAGTTCGAAAAGCACCACTTTGTTTTTGTAGGACGCATTTTTTTTCATTCCTACAACTGTGACATACACTTGAAAACCACTTCACACAAATGACAAGAGAGCGTTTCTGAGCTGGAATGGGCTGGCTTTGCCTTTACAAATGAAGGTTCTGTCTTTACTGGTTAGGTCAGTGTTGACACAGACACAGCGTGCAGAGTGGTTCTGTGTTGGAGAGTCAGTGTTTGGCAATGATGATGAATTTTAGGATATTGCTTGAATAAGGCTGTAAATGTGTAGTGGAACAAGTTGGTGAATGAACAAAGGCAGGCATGCCAGGGTAGACATGCCCAGAGAGAGGGAAAGACTACACATGCAGCCATCCCTGCCAAGGACTCCTAGAGGGGACAGTAAATTGGATATGATTGGGTTTCATGCTAATGGCCTTGCATTTACTGTCTAGTTTGAATGTTTATAAAACTCTCCCACTGGAGAGTATGTCTTTACGGAGGAAAGTGGAGATTTTAGGATTTCACAAGGGCGAATGCCTCTTAAACTACTGCACACTCACTGAATGTAGGTAATTTGGGAAATACTCTAATTAGATCTCTTGCTGAGAGTTGGATGAGAAAATTGATACCACTCTTGTGTCTGTCCATCAAATATAAAGTTATAGCCAGCAGCTGGTTAGCTTAAATACTTATACAAAGGAGAAAACTGCTAGCCTGGCAACTGTCCAAAGATAACAAAATGTACCTACTAAACCTCACTGTCAAACACAATAAAACAAGCAAAAAACAATGTGCAAACATGACTGATTTTGCTTGGTAATTATCAAATTATGTGTTAATTTTAAAGGTGCTGGGAGGCATTTTTCAACCTTTGTACAGATATAGACAGGCCTTTTTTGTGTTTCGCAGTATTTATGCTAAGCTAAGCTAACTAGCTGCAGGGTGACGGCTTCATATTTATCATACAGTTTCAAAGATGGTATTGATTTTCTCATTGAAATCAAGAAAAGCAATGTTCATATTATCCAAAATTTCAAATGACTTCTTTAGGAGTCAAAATATGTATAGTAAGGAGGCGCTTTAGATGCATTACGCTGACAACAGACTGCACATGAGAAATGGACATAGATACCATGACGTCACCCATCGGACAGTAGACTACCATTTTGAAGCGTTGGGTTTGTAATTTGGCAGGCACCATTGTGTTTTTTTGTAACCCGACATAATGAGCAAGGGGTGGATCTGAATAAGGACACTATGCATGCCACTAGAGTAGTGCTGTCCTAAAACATACCCTGTTTTATTGTTTATTTTTCTCTAAGTGGTATGCTATTTTAAAAGACACTTGAAACTCATGTTTGAGCTCATGAATGCATTAGCAAGAAGTTTATTCAGATAACAAATCAAGTTAAAAGTAAGGTCCTTTTTCCTTAGATGTCTGTACAATCTTGCCTCTTTTTGCAGCCAGAGGAGGCACCCCCTGCTGACCATTTCAAAAAATGCAGTCACTGAAACTGGCCATTAAGGCCACAAACTCTTTCTTTAGTTCACTAAGGTAACAAATCAATGGCTTCACTTTTCAGACCCGGATGCATCATTTATTTACAGTCTATGATTACATTGCACAGTTGAAGACTAAGCAATTATTTAGCTATCTGTTGAGCTGCTTAGCTACCCGACTCAGTTCACTTTATATTTACCATAAAGATTTGAGAATCTTGTGTTTAGCTAAGCTTACTGACTGCTGGCTGAAGCCTCATATTTACTGTACACTTTTGAGGATGGTGTCTTTCAGTCTATTTCTTGGCAAGAAATCCAATAACAGATTTTCTAAAATGTACATACATACATTAATACTTTGCCATATATTTGAGAAGCACTGGAAATGCTTTACACTGCAAAGCTGAGGATTGTTTCAAGCCCAGGCATGTTTTCAGAGCCACGCTTGACTGAAAAAACTCTTGAACTTCCCCCCATTCTGTAAAAGTTATTAAAAATGACTATAAAAGTCATTACTGAGAAGTTTGTTGAAATCTCCAGACCAGCTGTTGTCTTGTGTGGAAGTCTTGTGTAGAAAAACATTTTGACAAAGCACGCCTGAGACCTGGAGAGTTTTTACAGTTGGAATATGTGACATTATTGGCTCTACCTGACAACTTGTACCTACATGACCCACAGTGATTTAAAACTGTTAAAATACTTTCTTATTCAAGTAGCTCCTACATTTTATATGATGGATGCTTTAAAACACAGATCTGATCAAAAGCCAGGGGGGATTGAAAAGACAGCGAATACAAGGAAAAGCTCAACGGAGTAAGAGTGGGTGATAGTAAGAGACGAATCCAAAACCCAAAGGCTGATCAAGCAGAAAATGAAATCTTTTTTGAGGAAATGGGATGTATGGTGGCCAAGATTTTATTGCCATAGGAAAAACGGTTGTGGAATCTGGATTCTTTCCTAGCTGTTATTAACACGCAAGATCCCCCGGAGCGAAGTCATCACTGCCCTGTCAGGATAGCTTTTATTGCACATCACGCAGCATTTTCTGTCCTGAAGCTGAGATCCTGTTTTTACTGACTCTAGCCTATATAAGCTGTGATCGCTCTATCTTGGCAATAGAGGTATCTAGTCTGCTTATGCACGCCGTTGTGTTTTTCTCGCGTGCAAATCAGCCATTTCTGAAGCACAACAGCTGTATGTCATGACAAGGATCGTGTGTTGTGTGACACCCATTACAAGCTATCGTGCCGCTGCCATGCTAACCCGTGACCGTTCCACCGCTCTGGCTTTGGCAGCTGTGGAAGATGGCTTGGTGGTGCGTGAGTGTGGATGGGTGTGAATCTGGTAGCCAGTCAAGAATAAGGTCGAACTGTATCGTTTTCTCCAGGAATAAGCTCACTGCTGCAGTCAGTCCCCAGAGACAGGGTTGACTGTATAGCCTCACTAATGTGGACAGAACCCAGCAGTGTAGATTCAAAGACAATGTTCAGCCCATCCATGTATCATTCTATCTACATAGCCGCCTGACAGCTAATTTCTCATGCTGGTCTATGTGGGACTGTGAGCACATAAATCTTGGTATACTTACTCTTTTCCAGCAGCTACTCAGTTCACCTTCTGTTTTCACGCTTTCCAGACTCTAATAGTCATATTTTTAGCTTTTCTACCTTCATCTTCCACTTTTTCACCATTTGCATTTTTACTCCAGGTCATTTCCCTGTACAGCAAGGTTGGGAACACATTCCCTGTTACATGCTGAAGGCCCTTGTCCTATTGTAGGCAGTGAACACACCTCCTGGGACTAGTATTTAGGTCAGGTACTGAACAGCAGAAAGACTTATCGCTCATCATGTGTTTAGCCCCTCTTTATTTGTTGCTGTGGACATTTACTGCATATCAACAAAAGGATAATCTAAATCAGGCAGCGTCCAATGTCAGAGCGCTGCAGGACAACTAATGTTTGTGATTTAAAGGCCTACAGAATTGGCATGAAAGTATATGATGCAGTTCTCCTTTGGGAGAGAAGAGATGTTTCCTTTCCCTGGAAGTAGAAGACGTGAACTATGGATGCAGGAAGAGGAGAATCCCTGCACATTGTGTTTGAATTTTCTGATGAATCTCAGGTGGTTTTAAAAGCATCTTTCTCTAGACTGCAGACAATCAGGCGATTTGCTTTTGTAGCTCCTGTTTATCTTGATGTTGGTGTTTGGTGCTTGGATTGCTTCTTTTAAGATGGTTAGGTGATGAGTTTGTACATCCATTTATGCTCTGCACATGTAAAGTGATTTATTATTAATAACTTTGAGGGTGCAGTTAATAAACAAGGAGCTAACTTGTTTTTTTTTGTTTTTTGAGTAAACTTGTTTGTCTTCATTTCTGACTATACTCACTTATTACAAAAAAAACTGCCACTATGGAATAAAAGAGGTATCATAGTATGTACACTGCTAACATGCAGTGTCACGTTTTATTACAGCTGTATGAGTCTACAAATGTATATCATAATGCGATTTTCTTGCATTAGAGTAAACTCTTAAGTGTCTTGTTATATAAGGAATGGTGAATGTGTGAATAATGGAGTAATGTGAACACAGCTTTAGTCCTATTGCAAACTATTATGGCCAAACTGAAGTTACTCTAATTCACACAAACATCAAACAATCACCCAAAGATTCTCACATGAACCCCAACCATTATTTTGGGGATATTATGAATATTTCTCCAATATAACACAACATCTCACTGTGCTCATTATCAAATCCAGGAGTAGGCACCGTGTGCTTTCAACAAAGATGAAAGTTTATCTTTTTGTGCATCACTTCTTCCAGGAAGTTGCAGCCTTTCTGGCCCAGAGTGGCTGGATTGAGTGAAACCTGTGTAAATATTAGTGAAGAAGAGTGCTTGTGTGGTGGAGCGTGATGTTTCTTTCAGCCATTTTCTTTACACTGACCCGACTTCTTTCTGTTTCTCTCACAGGGGATGTTTACATACAGCCAACACAGGATCTAAAAAATCCCGTGATATATGGAGTCTTCTCCGTCTCGGGGTTAGTGCACTTTAACAGATACTGTATCTGCTCTGTCTCTGTTACTTCGTGAGATAGATTTACCTTTTGTTTTCTTTCCCTTTTTTTCACTTTGCTCCACAGCTCTGTGTTCAAAGGCTCTGCGGTTTGTGTGTACTCCATGGCCGACATTCGCATGGTTTTCAATGGACCTTTTGCCCACAAGGAGGGTCCCAATTACCAGTGGGTGGCCTACACAGGGAAGATCCCCTACCCTCGGCCCGGCACGGTGAGCTTCACCCCACGCTGACCCCACACATGAATCCCACAGCAAGCTGGCATAACAGCAACTTCTCCCAGATATAGACCTCAAACAGAAACCACCTGAACAAGATGCAGGCATCAGCATAACCCAACTCCAAATATTACAGCAAGACAGGCCTTTTTATGTGATTATGTCCATTTAGTTTTGTTTGGTTTTGGTACCAAGACTGTTAATGTTTCTCTCCCAGTGCCCCGGAGGTACGTTCACTCCCAACATGAAATCCACTAAGGACTATCCAGATGAAGTGATTAACTTTATGAGGAATCACCCTGCCATGCACAATGCGGTGTACCCAATACACAAGCGCCCCCTGGTGGTTCGGACTAACGTGGACTATGAGTTCACCACTATCACAGTGGACCAGGTGACAGCTGCAGATGGCAACTATGAAGTGCTCTTCTTAGGAACTGGTGAGTCATTTGTCATCTTTAAATGTGATTTCATTTGATTGAAATGACGCCCAGGGCCAATTTAGTTCTTCTTTTGTCTGCATCTGAAATCGTAGCATTGTAAGGGGTTATTTTTTAACTGACTAACTTGTGCACATGAACCCTTTGATCAGAGCCAGAATGCTGAATGACAGTGTCAGTGGGAAGCTGAATAATGAAGAGCAGAATCCCCCCCTGGAAATAAATCCCGTGTAAGTGGAGGGCTTGTCTCCACTGCAATCATTTATCATTAAGAGAAAAGCATTCTTGCCTTTTGTGCTCGAGTGGAAATTTAACCAATCAAAGGGTTGGTACCTCGCTCTGTTCACATGAAGTAAACAACAGGAGATTTGTACCTGGAGGGCAGGGGTGGATCAGCAGCAGGGGGGAGAGACGAAGAACAGAGGAGGAGGAAGGAGGGGTATAGTTAGCATATCCATCACCCTAATCTTGCCCACTGGTGTAAGAGAGATTATCTGTTTGTGTGCATGTCTAGAACCTTTAATAAGGCCCCTGCGTGACAACCGCCGCTACACAGTATGCTGCCCTCACATGTTGCATATGACGCCTCTAAACTGGCTCCTTTGTTCATCTGTGCATTACGAGGAGGAGACAAATGGGTTTGTGTGCAATGGCGGCCACTGTGGAGGAATGTGTGTCCTTTCAGTCGCTGTCAGAGGCAGCCATTCAGCCGCAATCATAATAAATCTCAGGTATCCCGCTCTCGGGAACTTTTTTTTTGCAGAAATCACACGTAGCGGGGAAACGCCAAAGAATGTTGTACGGCATCCAAATGAATAGGTCAAAACGAGAATGACAGAAAAGGTTTGTCACGGTGGCGGCACTTAGCACATTGAGTGGAACAGAGCCTCATGTCATTGAGGAAAGGTTAACCTGAAGAGAACCATGTGATGAGGAGTACAGTGCAGCCTGTTGATATGAGGATTATCCCTCGTTGGAGGCTGCTGAGAGAATAAAATGGGAATCCGAGGGGCTGTTGACAGGCGGAGGGGTGTGAGGTTGCAGGTGTGTAGCTGATGGGTGTGTGTTTTGTGGTCCGCAGACAAGGGGACGGTTCAGAAAGTCATTGTGCTGCCCAGAGATGACCTGCAGACCGAGGAGCTGGTGCTGGAAGAGGTGGAGGTTTTCAAGGTCAGCTTTGATTACACTCTCTGCCTTTCCTGCACCTCCACCCCGCTATAATACATTTCTTGTCCTCCTTCTTTTTCTGCTTTGCTAGTGGTTCATCAACTATAAAGATAACACACTGTGCTCACTATTATTATTCCCTCCATCAAGGTCCCTACTCCCATAACAACGATGAAGATCTCCTCCAAAAGGGTAAGCGTGTCTGGGCAACAGATTTTCTTAACCTTGACTCACATAAAGAGAAAAGAAACCTTCCTTCAAAGAAATTAATGACATTATCTGAAAAGGTCACAAGCTACATCTGTACAGCTGTACATCCTCGTTGCTTCCTTTCTCATAATTCATAGAAAAGCCATAAGTCTGGGAGACAATGAAGAAAGAAATATGGGAAAGGCATTAAAAGTTCAGTGTTGTCTTTCAAAGTGATTCAAATACTTGGCCTCTTCTGCATGTCATGACATCATCCTGCAGACAGAGAGTTAGGATTACACACAGCCTGCCATTTTGATGAATTTTAAACAGCTGATCATAAAATTGTGATGGCAGCTTGATAGAGATGAGCTCAGAATTGTCCCACATGATTCAGAGCCTGTTGCTGTTCCAGTGCAGGACTAGGTTTTCTATTTGTATCATTACATATGTCTGGGTTTGTGGAGTCTTTGTATGGAAGCAAAAAATGACCATGAAAATGGATTTTTACAAGCTACTGGTTATTTAAATGTGAAGTTTTATCACCACTGAATACTTAATATTGAACTGAAACCACTGAACAACTAACTTGGAAAACCATTTATCTAAATTTATGTGATCAGAATTCCCATCTGATTTTTTTTTTACAATCAGGTTCAGAATTTCAAATTTGTCCTTTTGAAAACTTTTTTTTAGTTTTGGGGTCTTTCACAAATTCAGACAGAAATTTTTAATACTCAGTTGCTCAGGTCTGAATACTATATCTTCAATTTTAGTGTCTGATTTTGTTCCAATGCAATTTGAACTAATTTCAGATCCAAGCAATGAAATTAAGCAATTTCGGTGTGATTATTGAATATCAGACAATGATATTTTTTTATCTGAATTCTAAAAGTTTCTAATTTTTGAAATATAAGAATGCCCAATAATGACCAGTACTTGCCCCCAGATAATGAAAAAACTCTCTTTTCTTTACTTCAGATTCTGTATCATGTCTAAAAGTGTGTTAACACCACTTTCTGTGCTCTTTTCTCTCAACAGCAACAGCTGTACGTGTCGTCTGTGGTCGGACTGACCCAGTTGGCTCTTCACCGGTGCGACGTGTACGGTGAAGCCTGCGCTGACTGCTGTCTGGCCAGAGATCCTTACTGCGCATGGGATGGCAAATCCTGCTCCCGTTACTCGGCCTCGCAGAAGAGGTGAGCTCCAACAGCATTGTTGTTAGCATGAGCTGACTTCATAACTAACCGACTGACCTCGTTGTTGTGTTTTAATGATGCTCAGATCAAACTGCCTGGATGGCTGAATGGCATCTTTATCAGTTCGATTCATTGTGGTCTTTTTAGTAAACGCTGGTTTATGACACTAATAAATTCTATACTTGTAAAAGCCCATAATGCAATGATATGGTAGTATAGCAAGGTCTTGGTTTGTGGTTAAATCCATTTATACTGAGTATGTTGATGGCTTTATGTATTGTTGAATGGCTTTGAATGGCTTGCGGTTGCTTTATGATTTTTTTCTCTCCTTATTCGGCAATACTGGTCTGACCCCTTTAGACGTAGCCGGAGGCAGGACGTTAAGTACGGGAACCCCATCCGTCAGTGCCGAGGCTTTAACTCCAACGGTAAGATTAATAAACTCAGAAAGTTGACATGATTCATTGTTGCTGCTACAAACAGTTCAAGGTGCTCATTTTTTACCAGCTGTAGTGACTGTATTCTGGCAGTTTTGTGGTAATCCATGAAAGCCATAAGGACTTTGATTTTCCACAACTGAGATTTTGGTTCTCAGGAGCTCAGTGAATCAAGTGTTTTGGTTGCCATGGAAATATCTCTCTTTCTCTGCCCTGCAGCCAATAAGAACACTCTGGAGATGGTGCAGTATGGGGTGGAGGGAAGCAGCACCTTCTTGGAGTGTCAGGCCCGATCTCCACATGCTGTCATCAAATGGCATCTGCAAAGAGATAACAGTGACCGTAGAAAAGAGGTGAGCTGTCCAGAAGTGTTTTTCTCAAAGTTTCTGGCTACATAAACACATTAATTTATTGCTCAAATGCATAATTATCTAGAATAAAATGTACAAACTTCCTAAAGTACTAAGTTTGCTTGGATTTCTCTGACAGATTAGCGATAGATGAGCGTTTCAACAGATGATCATGAAGAATTTCTTTTGGACATACCCTCCACAGTATTTCATTTCATTTTTGTTACTTTGTTGTCATGGAGATGGAGATTTTTGTGTGCGTGCAGTATGACACATTTGAAAAATAGCTCCAATGTAATTTCTTCTTGATTATCTGTTAACATGATTAAGTGATTCAGGCTCTGATTGAATGAGGCCTGATTTCTCACACAGACCTCCGACTGTCCTCGGGCCCACGGGAAGGACACATAAAGGAGAGCTGTGAAAAAGTCCTCGGCTATGATATATAACCCTGAGGCACTAGTTAAACTTTTATTGTGAAGCTGTGCAATGTTGCTGCCTCTCTTTTATTGACTATTCTGTTGGATGGTCTCTGCTCCCATGGGCAGAGCTGACTTTGCTGCTGCCTGGCGCTTCTGATTCGAAACCAAAAAAAAAACCGAGCTGTCAACACCTCATCAGATTTCTGGGTGTAGATAGGCAGGAAAAGATGAAATGATAGAATTACATCAGTTATAGCTGATAACATATTGGATTGCATGTGCACTTAGCGAAGTTCGCTTGTAGTAACTTTTTAAAAAAAATTTTGGTGGAGTTTAGATTAAGATTTTTACCTCATGATCACACTTAGCAGTATACAGTAAGCCAAGGCTCTGTCTGAACCCTCATGTCATCCTGCGGGTCAGAATTGACCCGTTTTAAAATTTGAAAATGTGGAAAAAAAAGAAAAAAAAATTTCACAGTGAAACTTCTGATGTCCACATTTTCAACATTTTTGGGAAATCTTTGAACATTTTTTTGGTGGAAAAAAAAGAAATGTTAAAAATGTTTCTTAAGAACATTCACAAAAAAAATCAACCAAAATCCAGTGAAATTTGCTGGATTTTGCTTGATTTTTTTTGTGAATGTGCTTAAGAGAATATTGGAAGTTTTACTGATACATATGTAATCACTTTAGATATTTTTAGGATTTTTTTGGAAGATTTTTACTCATTTTTTTGAAAATATTTACAAGAATTTTCTTGCCAAATGTTTGAGTTTTTTTTTTTTTTTTTTTAAATAAAACTTTGAAGGGAAACTTTTGAGGAATTATTGGAATTTTCTTCCTGAAGGTTTTGCAAATTTTCAGAAATTTGGGGATTTTTTTTGCTGAATTTTTGGATTTTTTTCAGACAAGGAAACAATATTTTTTTGGTGCCTTAAATGAAGACAACAGGAGGGTTAATATCCACGTTTATTTAGCGCCTATTAGCAGGTATCCAAGTGTGTAAAGTATTTTCTAATCGACAACACTTGATTAATAAGGACATCCTGTTTCTAATGAAAATGCAGCACATGGCACATTTATGATGCCACTTACATTAACGGTGATGGGCTGAGAAATGTTTGAAGCAATTCATTTAAGATTTGGAGGTAGATTCAAAATGAGTTGTAAGTCTACTGTTCACACAAGAGATGTAACATTGTTCTGTTCAATGGTTTCTGCCAATGGTTTCTTTCTTGTCTACAAAAAAGGAATATATTTCTTAAAGTTTTGATACAAGCATATATTGAATATTGAAAGCTAACAGCTCCACTGCGTCATGAACTTCTCCATGACTGCTGGTTACTGTCGACTCTAAAACCAGTCACACTACCAACAACTGCCAGGCTGGTGTGGGACATTGGAGCAAGGTGAGCTCTGGGACGAACGCTTTGAAGTGGTGTTAGGAAAAGTGTGCATCAAGTGGGAGTTAAGTGTAATGTGTGTTGGGATTTTTATTCCAATTTGGGACATACTTGCCAACTACCTGCCATCACATGAACATGCACTCAAGTCCTCGAGGCTGCAGGTGTTGGTACTGGGACCCTAAGAAGCCACGTTTTCTCTCCAAAGTGCAAAATGTGCCAAAAGAGCTTTTCAGATATTTGTTTAAAAGCTTCTGATTTTTTACAACAGACACTTCAGATCATCTTTGAGTTTATATCTGCTCCTCATGCTCCTATACACAGCTTCCTGAAAAGTTTTTACAGTATCTTGCAATGTAGTTCTGACTATTCCTGCCTGGTTCGCGTTCATTTTGACTTTGATTTACATGCGGTTTATGTATAAATTACCCTAAAGATTTTTAAAATATTGCTTTTTTGTATTTATATTCACAGCAAACAAAAGCACTGAAAATCAAAAACTTGGTGATTTTAATGTATGCTACATACACTTCCAAAATCACTACACTTATAGATACAATAGAAAGATGATTTATTCATTCCCTTGGGAAAATTCAATAATGCACTCTGCATTGGTCCAGAATCGAACCAGGATCAACAGTTTTTAAGGCAGCTTCATAACATATAGATATTAAAACAAGTATTTATAAGATAAACATACAGGTTGTCACACCGCAACATATTTGCCCTACCTAGTTAACTGTTGGGACTTTGAAGTTAACTGCACCGGTATGATGTCGGATTTAAATGTGGGTTTAAATGTGCATTTTACCCTTGACAGAATTGTGTCCATTTTTAAATTATTAATTTCTCCATTTACTTAATTGTTTTGTGAACCCTGAGAAATCTGGTGCCAAAGAAACGTCTCCAAGCATGAAAACATTTCAGTGCATTCCTGCAGAAACTCTGAGGAATTATTATTATCATTTTGAGTTGGGTCCATGAGCTGTTTCTCTGTCTCTGCAGATGCGTTCTGATGGTCGGATTTTGAAGACAGAACAAGGTCTGCTCCTGCGGTCTCTGCAGCCCTCAGACTCTGGCATGTATCAGTGCACGGCCACAGAGAAGAACTTCAAACACACGCTGGTGAAGCTGCAGCTGGTGGTGCTGTCGAGTCGGGCCGTCAACAACGCGTTGGTGGAGGGTGGCGGAGGCTTGGTGCCATCTTCTCTCCACTCCAGCAGCACCCAGTGGACCCCGAGCGCAGGCCAGTACAAGGACCTGCTGACCATCCTGAGCCAGCCGGAGATGAGCCTGATCAATCAGTACTGCCAAGACTACTGGCAGTTCGGAGACCCGCTGCTGGGGACCCTCAAGGCCAAAGACTTGAAGGAGCTCAAGGAGCAGAAGAAGCCCCGCAACCGCCGGCATCACGGGGACGGGAAGGAGGAAGAGGAGCAGGAGGAAGTAGAGACATGAGGAGCCTGAGTTTGTGTCTGAAACACCCTCAACACATCCCACCCAACCCTCCCCCACCCTCTGTCAAAACTGGGAGAGACTCGATGAGAGTAGCAGCGTGAAAAAAAATCCACAAACCGGAAAAAAGCGAACTGAGAAAAAAAGAGGCTTACAAACACAACCCCCACATACATCCACTCAACCAGTAAGATATATGATACACAGTATTTATTGTAGGTTGTATATAGTATCATTCTGTGGAATTCTTTGTACTTACAGAAAAAAAAACATGCTCTTTGTGTATAGGTACCTTTGGGGCAAATATTGTTATTATTGATGTTGTTAATTTTATTGTTGCTGTTACTGTCATTACAAAACACATCTGCCAGCATCATATGACTTTGGCAACTGATTGGAATGTGTTATCAGGCGTGTAAGCTGTTGGGAGCGAGCCGCGAGAAGCTCTGTGTGACGGGGAAATGAGTTGTTGATAAGAGGTGACGGGATCTCTGTTGTTTCTTGCTTGCTTTGACTCGATGCCAAGACTCTTATTTCTGGACACTCCAGGAAGGCCTGCGATGCAACCTCCTGGTGGCTGCATGCAGACAGAGACTTCATATTGCGAGGGGACCATTGACACATGGCCCCGGTTATTATGGAGAAACAGTCCTTTCTCCATGGGAACCCAGACGTACAGAAGATTGTTCGAATATTCTCACTGTTGTATTAGGGCCCCTTAACAGAAAACTGGTGCTTTCCCTTTGGGTTTTTTCTATTTCTTTCTTGATTGGAGGACTGATTGTAAAATCCAGCAGCACCATTGCTACCCACAAGCGCAGACACTAGAGATGTACGAGCGCGTACCAGAAGAACGACTAGATTTTCAGTTGTACCCTATTGTGAGCAACCTGCAGCTTCTTCTGGCCATGAACTCAAGTTAAAAAGTGAGACACAGACGAACGAAGCAGGCATCAGATCAGTTACTAAAAAATCCATTAGGAAATATAAAGGTGGGCTCTTTTCAAATGCAAACATCCTTTGAACTGAGATTGAGGTACAATAAGGGTCAATGTTTTGCACAAAGGGCATTATTCTTTTACTTTCAAGGGACATTGGCTGGGGCCAAATGCAACAAAGCACACTCGGGCAGGTATTCTGTGAAGACACAAGTTTACGATGAAAGAGATGCCTGGATCAGGCAGCCGTCGTTAGCAGTTAGCAGTCCTGAGCGCACAGGACATCTTTTCTTGTTCCCTCTTTGACATTCATGTGTGGAAAAAAAACTGCCCATATACACAACAGAGCATTGTAACAATGTTGTGACACTAACCAAAATATTGAATATTGGGAAGCTGGCTTTCATTGTGTGCATGAACCTGTATTTGTACTGTAATTCTGATAAGATAGTGCGTGGTTGTTTGTTTTTTTCTTCTGTTTTTCATCTCTGTGGGTGTACAGTACTGCCTGAGGGACATTCTCAGTACAACGAAACGGGGAAAACAAATGCTTTAAAGATGCCGTTATTCAAATATCCCCTGTGTAAAGCATGACACATCTTTTTATTGACAAATATAAATTTTAACTTTAGGTATGAAGTGAAAATACGTAGTTTATACATTTGGAAAACCAGTGGCATTGTAATTCCATAGACAAAAAGAGGGTGGTTATTAAAAATATTGGAATTCTCACCCTTCAGTACTTCATGCTATTAAAATGGTATTTCATCAGATCTCCACAAAGAAAAAAATTAATAGAGGGGAAATTGTAACAAGGTCTAAATTTATTTTCATATCATTTTGACACTGAGGAGCTTTTCCTACAGCTTGTCTAGCTTGTATTCAGACTGTATGAAAGTCAGCATGGACGCCTCCCTGGAAAATGCATCCATAATTCATACAGGGGTGTGTCCACTCCTTCAGTTTGGGCTTTGTCTCCATTCAAAGAATCAGTCGATGCTTCTGATCGTCTCGTCCAAATGAGACTGGGGTCCTACAGCAAGATTTGAAGAAAAAAAAACATGCAAAGAAAGGTTGTACAATTTGTTGGTATTTTTTTTTTAAACGTGTCTTTAGTTTTTGAGTGTTTTGTTTGTTTTGTATTTTTTTCTTTTGCATCATCAGATTTTATGAAAAAAGAAGAAAGCAAAATGCACAGAGGTGATGTTATTGTAATGACTTGTGTAAATTACTCTATCTTCCCTTTCCATTGTTGTTGCTGACTAATAAATTAAAGCTCTATATTTTATAAGAATGGAATGCTCCCCCCCGTCATTGTGATTCGCTTGATGCTGGATGTTTTCCATGTTCTGCCCAGAACCCTCTGGATCCTTGGAATAAAGTTGTACCTGTTAAAGAGATATGTATGCACATTTGTATAAAATACACCTACTGTATTTGACTTTGCAACAAAACTAGAGGAAGGTTAAACACCTCCAATGAAAGGATGCTGGAGGAGATCTGTTCTTCATTAACCCTTTAGAACCCAGCGTAGCGCCGACGCTACGTTTTGCATATTGATTTTTGATTGGCTGTAGATTTTAAACCAGATAAGATAGATCGATAATTCTTTTTGCATATAAAATCTGGGGACTTACACTAACATTTCACACATTCACCAGGTCTCAGGGTGCTTTTTCGTTGCAGTGATGGGTTTGTAAAAATACACAATAAAGCGCACACAACAAAACTCTTTATAAACCAGACCACCGGTATTTGCAGGACTTCTTACGTTGAAATAAGCGTGATCACGTTGTGGCCATGACCTGTCACATGATACTTATGTGTCCATACGAGAGGCTCCCGTCCCCATCAACAGGAAGTGACGTTGTTGCCGGGAGTTGTAGTTTTTCAGCCGACAACTACAACTGTAGTTTTCGGCTGTAGCCTGCACAGATACGAGCTCTCACTCGTTTCAGTCCCACTTTTTTTTTTTTTTTTTTAACAAAAGCATTCAGACACACAGCCCACACACACACCAGACATCCACCACGGTCCGTGTACGGATCTGGTAACTGGATTTTCCGTTCTGAAACGGGTATTGAAAAACAAAAAACGAGTGGTTATTTGATTTTCGTTTTAAAATACAAAAATTAAAATTGAAATACAAGGCGTTTTTCCTTTTCATGATCAAAAAGGGATATACGATTTTTTTTTAAATGCTTTGATTTTCGTTTTATATTTAGAATAACAAGAAAGTAAAATCAGTAAGAGACAGAAACGAGAAAAGGTCCGTTTTTTCATTTTCTGAGACCGGAAGTGGTCATCAGAAAGTGTGGAGCCAAACTGAGTACGGTGCATAGACTGTACATACATTTTTTTCGTTAGTTTTCATGGTCAAAATGAGAGATCCGGTGTCCGATCTTAAAATAAATCAACAGTGATTTTTTTTTATAGAGCGTTAAAGTTTTGCGAAGCCAGGGGGCGGGACTACTTGATTGACAGTCCGGTCTGGAATGATTGACAGGTCCTATGGAGGAGGCAGCAGAGACTCTGTTCTCCTCGTTTGGATTAATTCTGATATAATAACTGTTGGTTTATTTATTGGTGGAGCAGCAGAACATTTTCCACAGACAGTTTTCCTGCACGTTGGCTTGTTTTAACCAGTTTTGTACCTTCGGCTGATTCTACCAGCAGACACTGAAAGGACTCTAATAGTTCGGTAAGTAAATCTTTATTTTCGTATCGGTGCCGCTTTTAATGCACTTTATATGCAGCTTTAGTGTCAGATATAATGTGTGCCATGCACTCTAGATGTTGGTGGAGTTTGTTTCAGTGTGTGTTGACCAGAGAAGAAAGTTAGCATAGTAAATATTAGCTTTATTGTTAGCGATGCTAACTGAGCTAGCTGCTCAGTCGTAGCCTGATTAAAGCTAACGTAGCATCAAGCTAATGTGTTGAGTTTCATGTAGACAGCTGAAGTGTGTTGTGTTCCTGTAATGTGGTTCATTAAGTTCATACAACTGTGGCTGGTTGACATTAATGTAATGTTCGGGAAACTTAAATGTGATTAAAACAGTAACGTTAATGTTCTAGTTGTCAGTAATCAGCTTTAATTTGACAAAACATCATGGTATGGCATGTCGCTCTAAAAACATTATAGTATAGCATGTCGCTCTAAAAAAGTCATAGTATAGCATGTCACCCAAAAAACGTCATTGTATAGCATGTCACTCTAAAATTGTCTTAGTATAGCATGTCACTCTATAAACGTCATAGTATAGCCTTTCGTCTAAAAACGTCATAGTATAGCATGTCGCTTTAAAAATGTCATCGATAGCATGTCTCTCAAAAAATGTCATAGTATAGCTTTTGGTCCAACAAACGTCATAGTTTAGCATGTCACTCTAAAAACTTCATAATATAGCATGTCGCCCAAAAAACGTCATAGTATAGCATGTCGATCTAAAAACGTCATAGTATAGCATGTCGCCCAAAAAAAGTCATAGTATAGCCTTTGGTCCAAAAAAACGTCATAGTATAGCATGTTGCTTTAAAAACGTCATAGCATAGCCTTTGGTCTAAAAACGTCATAGTATAGCATGTGGCTCAAAAAACGTCATAGTATAGCATGTCGCTCTAAAAATGTCATAGTATAGCATGTTGCTCAACAAACATCATTGTGTAGCATGTCGTCCAAAAAACGTCATCGTATAGCATGTCGCTCTTGAAACATCATAGTATAGCATGTCGCTCTAAAAACGTCATAGTATAGCACGTTGCTCTAAAAACGTCATAGTATAGCATGTTGCTCTAAAAACGTCATAGTATAACATGTCACTCTAAAAACGTCATAGTATAGCATGTCGCTCTAAAAATGTCATAGTGTAGCATGTCGCTCTAAAAACGTCATAGTTTAGCATGTTGCTCAACAAACATCATTGTGTAGCATGTCGTCCAAAAAACGTCATCGTATAGCATGTCGCTCTTGAAACATCATAGTATAGCATGTCGCTCTAAAAACGTCATAGTATAGCACGTTGCTCTAAAAACGTCATAGTATAGCATGTTGCTCTAAAAACGTCATAGTATAACATGTCACTCTAAAAACGTCATAGTATAGCATGTCGCTCTAAAAATGTCATAGTGTAGCATGTCGCTCTAAAAACGTCATAGTTTAGCATGTTGCTCTAAAAACGTCATAATATAGCATGTTGCTCTAAAAACGTCATAGTATAACATGTCACTCTAAAAACGTCATAGTATAGCATGTCGCTCTAAAAATGTCATAGTGTAGCATGTCGCTCTAAAAACGTCATAGTTTAGCATGTTGCTCTAAAAACGTCATAATATAGCATGTCGCCCAAAAAACGTCATGGTATAGCATGTGGCTCAAAAAACATCATAGTTTATCATGTTGTCTAAAGAACATCATAGTATAGCATGTGGCCCAAAAAACGTCATAGTTTAGCATGTCGCCCAAAAAACGTCATAGTATAGCATGTCGCTCTAAAAACGTCATAGTATAGCATGTCGCTCTAAAAACGTCATAGTATAGCATGTCGCCCCAAAAAACGTCATAGTATAGCCTTTGGTCCAAGAAAAGGTCATAGTATAGCATGTTGCTCAAAAAACGTCATAGTATCGCATGTTGCTCTAAAAACGTCAGAGTATAGCACGTCGCTCTAAAAATGTCATAGTATAACATGTGGCTCAAAAAACGTCATAATTTAGTATGTCGTGCAAAATGTCACTAAAACGTCATAGTTTAGTATGTCGTCCAAAATGTGACAAAAACGTCATAGTTTAGTATGTTGTCCAAAATGTGAGAAAAACGGCATAGTTTAGTATGTCGTCCAAAATGTGAGAAAAATGTCATAGTTTAGTAAGGATACTATGGCGTTTTTTTTTGCGCCAAAATTCATGATGATTTTTTTTTCAAAGAAAACCTTTCTGGATTGTTTTTCACGGCCTCCTTTACATTATTTCATCATATGGCACGTTTTTACAACATGTTGAAAAATCACATTTTTCGACATAGTATACTATGGCGTTTTTTTTTGCGCCAAAATTCATGATGATTTTATTTCACAGAAAACCTTACCATAGTGTTTTTCACGGCCTCCTTTACATTATTTCATCGTATGGCACGTTTTTACAACATGCTGAAAAATCGCATTTTTTTTCGACATAGTAAACTATGGCGTTCTTTTGCGCCAAAATTCATGATGTTTTTTTTTTCAAAGAAAGCCTTTCTTGAGTGTTTTTCACGGCCTCCTTTACATTATTTCATCATATGGCACGTTTTTACAACATGTTGAAAAATCACATTTTTCGACATGGTATACTATGGCGTTTTCTTTTGCGCCAAAATTCATGATGATTTTTTTTTTCAAAGAAAGCCTTTCTTGAGTGTTTTTCACGGCCTCCTTTACATTATTTCATCATATGGCACGTTTTTACAACATGTTGAAAAATCAAATTTTTCGACATGGTATACTATGGCTTTTTTTTGCGCCAAAATTTGTGATGATTTTTTTTTCAATCAAAACCTTTCTGGAGTGTTTTTCACGGCCTCCTTTACATTATTTCATCATATGGCACGTTTTTACAACATGTTGAAAAATGACATTTTTCGACATAGTATACTATGGCTTTTTTTGCGCCGAAATTCATGATGATTTTTTTTTTCAAAGAAAACCTTTCTGGAGTGTTTTTCACGGCCTCCTTTAAATTATTTCATCATATGGCACGTTTTTACAACATGTTGAAAAATCACATTTTTTGTTCGACATAGTATGCTATGGCATTTTTTTGCGTAAAATTCATGAATTCAAGAAAACCTTTCTGGAGTGTTTTTCACGGCCTCCTTTACATTATTTCATCATATGGCACATTTTTACAACATGTTGAAAAATGACATTTTTCGACATAGTATTCTATGGCATTTTTTTTTTGTACCAAAATTTATGATGATTTTTTTTTCAAAGAAAACCTTTCTGGAGTGTTTTTCACGGCATCCTTTACATTATTTCATCATATGGCACATTTTTACAACATGTTGAAAAATCACATTTTTCGACATAGTATACTATGGCTTTTTTTTGCGCCGAAATTCATGATGATTTTTTTTTTCAAAGAAAACCGTCTGGAGTGTTTTTCATGTCCTCCTTTAAATTATTTCATCATATGGCACGTTTTTACAACATGTTGAAAAATCACATTTTTTGTTCGACATAGTATGCAATGGCATTTTTTTTGCGTAAAATTCCTGATTTTTTTTGCAAAGAAAACCTTTCTGGCGTGTTTTTCACGGCCTCCTTTACATTATTTCATCATATGGCACATTTTTACAACATGTTGAAAAATGACATTTTTCGACATAGTATACTATGGCGTTTTTTTTGTGCCAAAATTTATGATGATTTTTTTTTCAAAGAAAACCTTTCTGGAGTGTTTTTCACGGCCTCTTTTACATTATTTCATCGTATGGCAAGTTTTTACAACATGTTGAAAAATGACATTTTTCGACATAGTATACTATGGCGTTTTTTTTGCGCCGAAATTCATGATGATTTTTCTTTCAAAGAAAACCTTTCTGGAGTGTTTTTCACGGCCTCCTTTAAATTATTTCATCATATGGCACGTTTTTACAACATGTTGAAAAATCACATTTTTTGTTCGCCATAGTATGCTATGGCATTTTTTTTTGCGTAAAATTCATGAATTCAAGAAAACCTTTCTGGAGTGTTTTTCACGGCCTCCTTTACATTATTTCATCATATGGCACATTTTTACAACATGTTGAAAAATGACATTTTTCGACATAGTATACTATGGCATTTTTTTTTTGTGCCAAAATTTATGATGATTTTTTTTTCAAAGAAAACCTTTCTGGAGTGTTTTTCACGGCATCCTTTACATTATTTCATCATATGGCACATTTTTACAACATGTTGAAAAATCACATTTTTCGACATAGTATACTATGGCTTTTTTTTGCGCCGAAATTCATGATGATTTTTTTTTCAAAGAAAACCGTCTGGAGTGTTTTTCATGTCCTCCTTTAAATTATTTCATCATATGGCACGTTTTTACAACATGTTGAAAAATCACATTTTTTGTTCGACATAGTATGCAATGGCATTTTTTTTGCGTAAAATTCCTGATTTTTTTTGCAAAGAAAACCTTTCTGGCGTGTTTTTCACGGCCTCCTTTACATTATTTCATCATATGGCACATTTTTACAACATGTTGAAAAATGACATTTTTCGACATAGTATACTATGGCGTTTTTTTTGTGCCAAAATTTATGATGATTTTTTTTTCAAAGAAAACCTTTCTGGAGTGTTTTTCACGGCCTCTTTTACATTATTTCATCGTATGGCAAGTTTTTACAACATGTTGAAAAATGACATTTTTCGACATAGTATACTATGGCGTTTTTTTTGCGCCGAAATTCATGATGATTTTTTTTTTCAAAGAAAACCTTTCTGGAGTGTTTTTCACGGCCTCTTTTAGATTATTTCATCATATGGCACGTTTTCACAACATGTTGAAAAATCACATTTTTTTTCGACATAGTATGCTATGGCGTTTTTTTTGCGCCAAAATTCATGATGATTTTTTTTTCAAAGAAAACCTTTCTGGAGTGTTTTTCACGGCCTCCTTTACATTATTTCATCATATGGCACATTTTTACAACATGTTGAAAAATCGCATTTTTTTTCGACATAGTATACTATGGCGTTTTTTTTTAGCCAAAATTCATGATGATTTTTTTTCACAGAAAACCTTACAATAGTGTTTTTCATGGCCTCCTTTACATTATTTCATCGTATGGCAAGTTTTTACAACATGTTGAAAAATGACATTTTTTTTCGACATAGTATACTATGGCGTTTTTTTGCGCCAAAATTCATGATTGTTTTTTCAAAGAAAACCTTTCTGGAGTGTTTTTCACGGCCTCCTTTACATTATTTCATCATATGGCATGTTTTCACAACATGCTGAAAAATCGCATTTTTTTTCAACAGTATACTATGGCGTTTTTTTGCGCCAAAATTCATGATTTTTTTTTTCACAGAAAACCTTACCATAGTGTTTTTCACGGCATCCTTTACCTTATTTCATCATATTGCACGTTTTTACAACATGTTGAAAAATCGCATTTTTTTTTCGACATAGTATACTATGGCGTTTTTTTGCGCCAAAATTCCTGATGACTTTTTTTTTCAAAGAGAACCTTTCTGGCGTGTTTTTCACGGCCTCCTTTACATTATTTCATCATATGACACGTTTTCACAACATGTTGAAAAATCACATTTTTTGTTCGACATAGTATATATGGCGTTTTTTTGTGTAAAATTCATGATGATTTTTTTTTTCAAAGAGAACCTTTCTGGCGTGTTTTTCACGGCCTCCTTTACATTATTTCATCATATGGCACATTTTTACAACATGTTGAAAAATGACATTTTTCGACATAGTATAATATGGCGTTGTTTTGCGCCAAAATTCATGATGTTTTTTTTTCAAAGAAAACCTTACCATAGTGTTTTTCACGGGCTCCTTTACATTATTTCATCATATGGCACGTTTTTACTGCATGTTGAAAAATCACATTTTTTTTTCGACATAGTGTTGAGACTTGAGAATCAGTTGAGAAAACTGTAAATACTTTCATTTACTGCAAATGAATATCTACTCCAAATGTCTCACTAATAATCATTATCAGCCTTAAAAACCCCCAAAACACCCCTCTATACCGGACCACACTTAGTACAGTCCGGTTCCCCCTTCTATAAATCTGCTTGAAATCGTCCACTTCCTGTTTGTCAAAGTGGCCTTCTACCTGGACAGGTTTTGTTGGAGCTCATGCAACAAACATTTTGGGTAAGTGCACTTTAACATGGATGGATGACACTGAATTAGAGTCTGTTTTAATGAGACTGAGTTAAGATGTGTAGCTCTGTCATTAAATAGGAAATTATTTCTCAGAATTCACAGAGAAAAGTCTGAAATGTTTGCTAGGTTAGGTCCCACATGTTCTTTGGCTCAGCTAAAGCTAACTCTCTCCAACTTCTGGATCTCTTGAGTTGCTTGTTGTTAAAATATCTTGCTGTAGGTGCTGAAGCTCAGAAAGTCTGAGATGTTTGTTCAAAATAAGCTAATTCTCAAGTCTTATCTGAACTGTCCTCTTTAGTTTGAACTTTCCCTAAACTTAGGAGTTAATGTCAGAGCAGCACATCCAGACTCAGTCTCATTTATGTAGAGATTAAACTTCAGTGTCATTCATTGATGTTAAAGTGCAGTTTTTCAAATGTTTGTTGCACATGCTCCGACCAAACCAGTCCAGGTGGAAGACGATGTGAAGAGAAAGCTCCAGAGGATGAATATCACACATGTACGTTGGAAATAAATGTCCTTTAATTAGACATTGTCATGCAAAAGTTGGATTTCCCTTTAATGATGTTCAAATCTTTGTTGAGTGTTTTGTTGATGTTGGTTTCGAAATGTTTTCTGACACTCGGCCCCAAAGATTAAAACCTTTTACGGCTCACAAGCTGCAACAATTCACACATTATCAACTATCTTTCTGACTAAACTAAGATAAAAAGTGAAAAACTGCCTGATTCCTGCGTCATGAATGTAAATCTTTTTGGTTTTTATGACAATAAAGTGAATATATTTGGGTTTGACATTTTATAAACCAAATCAAGAAATGAATCAGTGGAGAAAACAAACAACAGATTAATGGACAAAGAAAATGTGTTTTCCAACATATATGGCTGAATTACTCCAACATTACAAGATACATACAATTTTAATTCAATTTTATTTATATAACGACAAATTACAGGTCAAATTGTCTCGACACTTTATTTTTATATTTTTTGTCATATTTAAAATATGACAAAGTAAGAAATTTTAACCTCTTGACTAATCCAATTTATTATTTGGTTTTTAAGAGACTAATCGACAACTAAAATAACTTTCTCCACTAAAACTAATAAACATGAGGTCAAATCGAAGGAACAGTTTTAAATACTGCAGTCCCACGACGACAGGAATGAAGTTTGTCAACAAAAACTAAATCTGCTGGTGGATTCCGTTAAAGTCCTAATAAAGGATAATAAAGTGTGATACTAAAGGTTTGTGGTGCTAAAAATGTCCAAGTAAAGATATCAAGTTGAACATCTGGATGGAGGTTGATAAAAGTTGACCTTTCATTTCTCTGGAGCCGACTCCATGGATTTTATAGATGGTGGTTAAAGACCTGCTCTTCTAGTTGTCTTCCTTCTAGTCGCTGTAAAAAGTCAGTCCATCCTGGACGACTTCAACACCTCTTCATGACAACTTGTTCTGCCTCCGACCTCTTGGAAACTCCAGAAACTCGGGAAAGCCTGTCAAGACTCGAAGAGCTCGTGGAGACTCGAAGAACTCGTGGGGCGGGGGAAGGTGTGGTGGGTGGTGGTGGGAGGTGGGGGAGTAGAGGGGGGAGGCCGCCACCCACCTCCCCGCCTACTCTCCGCCCCGACTCCACCCAGACTCCGCCTTGGCTCCACCCATGTGATCACTTCAGGAACTACGATGTCAAAGGGACGACGAATTTATTTCTTTTTATCTGATCTGTAGCTCAGTGAGTTAAGGATTTGTCTATGGAGCTGCAGGTCGCTGGTTCAAGACCAGACCCTTCTTAAATTTTTCTCAAAATCCTGACAAAGACAAAGAAAGAAAAGTGCCAGTGGTGGGTCTTGAACCTGCGACCTTCCGCTTGGTAGTCTCTCTTCTTATCCCCCTGAGCTACACACTCAGATACTAATTCTTCTTTTTTTTGCGCATTTATCATCTATTTTTTGCCATTTTCGAGTTTTTTTTTTAACTTGAGTCTCGACTCGACCGTTTTTCTCAGGAGGTTGGACTTAGGCCTTTGAGCTGGAGGGTTGAACCCTCAGTTCCAAGACTTTCCAAGCCTCCAGACCTCCTGAGTCCTCAGGACCTGAGCTTTCACACAGTCTGAGGGCTGAAATTTTCTCAGTCCCACAGTAGTTCTCTGTTAGACTGAACTTTCAGACAGTCCAAGGACTGATATCTTCTAAGTTCCTGAGTAGTTCTCTGTTAGTCTGAACCTTTCCACAGTCTGAGGACTGAAATTTGAAAAGATTCTCAGTACTTCTCTGTTAGTTTGAACCTTTAGACAGTCTGAGGACTGAAATCCTAAAAGTTCTTGAGTGAGATGAAGTTTAGGTTGTTTTAAAGGAATATTCCACCTTAAATCTTTGAATGTTGACCTAAAAGGTTGTAGAGTATAGCATGTCGTCCATAAAACGTCATAGTTTAGTATGTGGTCCAAAATGTGAGAAAAACGTCATAGTTTAGTATGGATACTATGGCGTTTTTTTTTGCGCCAAAATTCATGATGATTTTTTTTTCAAAGAAAACCTTTCTGGAGTGTTTTTCACGGCCTCCTTTACATTATTTCATCATATGACACGTTTTCACAACATGTTGAAAAATCACATTTTTTGTTCGACATAGTATATATGGCGTTTTTTTGTGTAAAATTCATGATGATTTTTTTTTTCAAAGAGAACCTTTCTGGCGTGTTTTTCACGGCCTCCTTTACATTATTTCATCATATGGCACATTTTTACAACATGTTGAAAAATGACATTTTTCGACATAGTATAATATGGCGTTGTTTTGCGCCAAAATTCATGATGTTTTTTTTTCAAAGAAAACCTTACCATAGTGTTTTTCACGGGCTCCTTTACATTATTTCATCATATGGCACGTTTTTACTGCATGTTGAAAAATCACATTTTTTTTTCGACATAGTGTTGAGACTTGAGAATCAGTTGAGAAAACTGTAAATACTTTCATTTACTGCAAATGAATATCTACTCCAAATGTCTCACTAATAATCATTATCAGCCTTAAAAACCCCCAAAACACCCCTCTATACCGGACCACACTTAGTACAGTCCGGTTCCCCCTTCTATAAATCTGCTTGAAATCGTCCACTTCCTGTTTGTCAAAGTGGCCTTCTACCTGGACAGGTTTTGTTGGAGCTCATGCAACAAACATTTTGGGTAAGTGCACTTTAACATGGATGGATGACACTGAATTAGAGTCTGTTTTAATGAGACTGAGTTAAGATGTGTAGCTCTGTCATTAAATAGGAAATTATTTCTCAGAATTCACAGAGAAAAGTCTGAAATGTTTGCTAGGTTAGGTCCCACATGTTCTTTGGCTCAGCTAAAGCTAACTCTCTCCAACTTCTGGATCTCTTGAGTTGCTTGTTGTTAAAATATCTTGCTGTAGGTGCTGAAGCTCAGAAAGTCTGAGATGTTTGTTCAAAATAAGCTAATTCTCAAGTCTTATCTGAACTGTCCTCTTTAGTTTGAACTTTCCCTAAACTTAGGAGTTAATGTCAGAGCAGCACATCCAGACTCAGTCTCATTTATGTAGAGATTAAACTTCAGTGTCATTCATTGATGTTAAAGTGCAGTTTTTCAAATGTTTGTTGCACATGCTCCGACCAAACCAGTCCAGGTGGAAGACGATGTGAAGAGAAAGCTCCAGAGGATGAATATCACACATGTACGTTGGAAATAAATGTCCTTTAATTAGACATTGTCATGCAAAAGTTGGATTTCCCTTTAATGATGTTCAAATCTTTGTTGAGTGTTTTGTTGATGTTGGTTTCGAAATGTTTTCTGACACTCGGCCCCAAAGATTAAAACCTTTTACGGCTCACAAGCTGCAACAATTCACACATTATCAACTATCTTTCTGACTAAACTAAGATAAAAAGTGAAAAACTGCCTGATTCCTGCGTCATGAATGTAAATCTTTTTGGTTTTTATGACAATAAAGTGAATATATTTGGGTTTGACATTTTATAAACCAAATCAAGAAATGAATCAGTGGAGAAAACAAACAACAGATTAATGGACAAAGAAAATGTGTTTTCCAACATATATGGCTGAATTACTCCAACATTACAAGATACATACAATTTTAATTCAATTTTATTTATATAACGACAAATTACAGGTCAAATTGTCTCGACACTTTATTTTTATATTTTTTGTCATATTTAAAATATGACAAAGTAAGAAATTTTAACCTCTTGACTAATCCAATTTATTATTTGGTTTTTAAGAGACTAATCGACAACTAAAATAACTTTCTCCACTAAAACTAATAAACATGAGGTCAAATCGAAGGAACAGTTTTAAATACTGCAGTCCCACGACGACAGGAATGAAGTTTGTCAACAAAAACTAAATCTGCTGGTGGATTCCGTTAAAGTCCTAATAAAGGATAATAAAGTGTGATACTAAAGGTTTGTGGTGCTAAAAATGTCCAAGTAAAGATATCAAGTTGAACATCTGGATGGAGGTTGATAAAAGTTGACCTTTCATTTCTCTGGAGCCGACTCCATGGATTTTATAGATGGTGGTTAAAGACCTGCTCTTCTAGTTGTCTTCCTTCTAGTCGCTGTAAAAAGTCAGTCCATCCTGGACGACTTCAACACCTCTTCATGACAACTTGTTCTGCCTCCGACCTCTTGGAAACTCCAGAAACTCGGGAAAGCCTGTCAAGACTCGAAGAGCTCGTGGAGACTCGAAGAACTCGTGGGGCGGGGGAAGGTGTGGTGGGTGGTGGTGGGAGGTGGGGGAGTAGAGGGGGGAGGCCGCCACCCACCTCCCCGCCTACTCTCCGCCCCGACTCCACCCAGACTCCGCCTTGGCTCCACCCATGTGATCACGTCAGGAACTACGATGTCAAAGGGACGACGAATTTATTTCTTTTTATCTGATCTGTAGCTCAGTGAGTTAAGGATTTGTCTATGGAGCTGCAGGTCGCTGGTTCAAGACCAGACCCTTCTTAAATTTTTCTCAAAATCCTGACAAAGACAAAGAAAGAAAAGTGCCGGTGGTGGGTCTTGAACCTGCGACCTTCCGCTTGGTAGTCTCTCTTCTTATCCCCCTGAGCTACACGCTCAGATACTAATTCTTCTTTTTTTTGCGCATTTATCATCTATTTTTTGCCATTTTCGAGTTTTTTTTTTAACTTGAGTCTCGACTCGACCGTTTTTCTCAGGAGGTTGGACTTAGGCCTTTGAGCTGGAGGGTTGAACCCTCAGTTCCAAGACTTTCCAAGCCTCCAGACCTCCTGAGTCCTCAGGACCTGAGCTTTCACACAGTCTGAGGGCTGAAATTTTCTCAGTCCCACAGTAGTTCTCTGTTAGACTGAACTTTCAGACAGTCCAAGGACTGATATCTTCTAAGTTCCTGAGTAGTTCTCTGTTAGTCTGAACCTTTCCACAGTCTGAGGACTGAAATTTTAAAAGTTTCTCAGTACTTCTCTGTTAGTTTGAACTTTCTGGTTAACAGAAGCCTTAAAACTTGTGACCATGAGTCTTGATTTCACATTTAGACCATCAATCTGAGTTCTTCTCAGACCTTCACCTGTGGGTTTTTTAGAAGTCCTCAACAAACTTTGATTCTCTTAACTGAACAGTAAAGTTTGTGGAGATCAGAAGGTAACATTAGTTTGATAAATGCCTTCAACTACTAGTAGACTTTATCTGGAAAGCAGTTTTCTGAAATGAGTTCTTAGTAAATCTGTCCACAATCAAACCAAGAACATAGAAAGAGGAAATGTTTGAAGAAACAACTTGATGTTTTCGTTTCAGACTAGAAAACACTTTAAGACTTTTATCTGTTTTTGCTCTTTTTGATCGTTTTATTGTCTCTTCTGTTTAATTTGATCTTCTAAAGTCTAACTGGTGTCTTTTCAAATGTTTTGTCTTTAGTTTGATTCTTAAACGTTTAGTTTTGCTCTTTTCTCACCTTTTATTCTTTTCTAATGTCTGATTTGATTTCGAAATGTTTTGTCTTTTTAATGTTTAATTGTTTTTTCAAATGTTTTATCGGCTTGTTTGAAAAATTTCCTTTTCTTTCCCAATGTTTAATTTTTTGATTAAATCTTTAAGGTTTTTCTTTTTAAATGTTTTACCACCTTTTAACATTTAATTTTCTTTTTAAATGCTTCATTGTATTTTCTGTTTAATTCCTATTTAAAGTTTTATTGTCTTTAACATTTAATTTTCTAATTAAACATTTAATTTTTTAATTAAATGTTTTGTATTTTTTAAATGTTTAATGTTCTTGTTTAATTGTATTCTTTAAATGTTTAATTATCTAAAATATTTCATCTTTAATGTTTAATATTTTTGTTCAAAAAAATTGGTTTATTTTCATAATTACATATTTTGTAGCTTCTGTTTATCTAATTCAATATTTTGCCTGTTTAATATCATTTAATTGTATTTAATGTTTAATTTTTTTAAGTTGTATTAAATGCTTTTTTCCTTCGATTGCTTTTTTAATGTAGTATATTTCTTTAATCTTTTTTCTGTCAAGATTTTAACTCCAACCTTGAAAATGAAACAAACCCTTAAATCACAATGAAAATACTTCTGTTGTCACAATCATGAGTTAGTCAATTATTCACTTTATCAATTCAACTTTATTTGTTTAGCACCTTTCACACAGATGACAAAACTAAACAAGCAAAGAGAAAAAACTATGATTAAAACTATGATTAAACATCAAAAACATATATTTTTAAAAAATATTAAACATGGTAATAAAATATGTTGTGTCCAGGGGATGGAGGGAGTTTATTGAAGTCTTCTTGGGCTCACATGGTAAATCATTTAAAATATAAACTTGATATTCAGTCTAAGGAAACTGCAGAATGACAGAAGAACCAACAATATCTCCTGTTTTCTCCTTTAATGAGTAGATTCTTCTTGTGCTTTCAGACCAAAGAACTACAGACTCTTCATAACCTGCTCAAACTCTTGGTACAGGACCTCACCACACGGGTCAAGAAGGTTTCTGTTTCATTTCTACTCTGAAGCTCACCTTCTCCTGCTCAAACTGCTGACAAATGTTTCTGCTGCTCTAAAGTCTGGTCTCCAGAACTTCCTAAAAACTCTCAAAATCTCTTCTGCTGCAGGTTGCTTTGTAGAACTGTTGCAGAAAACCTCACTAAACCACATGGAGGGGCCTCAAAATAGTCGTCCAAATGAAACCGTACAAAAACCAAACTAGCACAAGCCAAAGGCTAAAGTCTCCTACAGCCTACCAGAGAACCTCTGAGGACAGAGAATCAGGACAGGAACTCTTACCTTCTGGACAACCAACATTGGTTCTCAAACAAGAATACAGAATGTGTCTGACCAAAAACCTCTAAAGACTCACTACAGCCAAGATAAAGACACAACTCAGCTGCACCAAATCCACTAATCACTGTACACATTAGCACCATGTGCTAACTGTGGCTAAAGCACCACATTTACCAAGACAACTATCCAGTACAAAGCCCTAAAACACACCAAGAAACACATTAAAGACAATTTTACTGCTGGAAGCTGCAAGCCAACGCCTAAAGAACAAACTGAAGCAATGGAGCCAAACCCAGTTCAGTGCTGAAGGGAAGCAGAAGAAATGTTTGTCTGCAGCCACATAAAGCAGGAAGATAGTGAGCTGCTCAGGTGTTCCTGATAACACCAAGCAGCCACCTGGACAGCCAATAGGAACACGGCTTACTGGAAGTCCAGAGGGTTGGGTTAGTGAAGGAAATTTAGTTTAAAGTTGAGGCAGAAAGTTAACAAAGAAAGTTGAAAACCACCTTCTGATACCTGAAATCTCTGAGTTTTCACACAAAGAACACCTGAACATGTCAAACTGGTTCCATAGTAGAACCATCATTGTAAAAACGTCATAGTATGGTGTGTTGCTCAAAAAACATTACGACCCGGCTGTCTAGGGTCGCCGAGGAGCAACACAAAAACAGGACAAACGCTGGTTTCCAGGAGGTTAGGCGGCTATTTATTTGAAAGAGTATGTTTACAACAACACAACATGTGAGCAGAAAAATCACAAAGTCTGTCTTTAGTTCAGCTGAAAATACTAGTTTTTGTCTTTTTTATTGACCAAACTTTTCAGGAAGTAGATGAAGAATAATTAAAGCTCTCATGTAGAAGTCCAACTTAGTTTGGATCCTTGTGGAGAGTTTAATCTTAGAGTTTGTAAACCTGTTGAGTTTTTAGAGTCACATGGATTGTTTTGACATTAAATAACCGAGTCCTGAAATAAAATTACAGTTGTGGATTTCTGTCATTTAGTCTGGACTAAACAAATAACAGCAGCATAAATCTCAAACGTCATTACGAGGAGTCTGGATTGAGGTTTCTCACTTGATAATGATCAAAACATGAAATTTAGGTTGGTTTAAAGGAATATTCCGCCTTAAATCTTTGAATGTTTACCTAAAAGGTTGGTTTCAGGAAGTATTCCACCTACAAGGTCCTCAAACATCCACCTTAAAGGAACATTCCACCAAAAATCTTTGGACATGCACCTAAAATGTTGGTTTAACCAAGTATCCCATCCAAAATCCTCAAAGAGACCTGAGGGGCTGGTTAAAAGTAATGTTCCACCTAAAACCTCAAATATAGACCCGAAAGGGTGGTTTAGAAAAAACCCTTCAATGTAGACCAAAAAAGTTAGTATGGAGGAATATTCCACCTGAAATGTAGACCTGAGAAGTTGATTCGGAAGAATATACCATCCTAAACATCCTTAAATGTAGACTAAAAGACGGTTTGGAAGAAAATTCCACCTAAAATCCTCCAATGTAGACCTAAAAGGTGAGTTTAATGGTATATTCCACCTAAAATTCACTACTGTAGACCTTGGAGGTTGGTCTGATGGTATATTCCACCCAAAATCCTTTAACATAATTTTAAAAAGTTCGTTCAAAGGAATATTCCACCTAAAATCCTTCAATGTAGACCAGAAAATCTTGGTGTAAAGGAGTATTCCACCTTAAATGTAGACCTAAAGGATGGTTTGGAGTAATATTCTACTCTAAAATCTTCCAATGTAGACCTAAAAGGTTGATCTGATGGTATATTCTACCCAACATCCTGGAACATTTACCTAAAAGGTTGGTTTAATGGTATATTCCCAGAAGAACCCTTGAACATTGGGCTTAATGGTATATTCCACCCAAAATACTTGTACATATACCAAGAAGTCAGTGTAAAGGAAATGTAGACCTAAAAGGATTGTTTAAAGGAATATTTAAATGATTATTTTCATTATTTAATAATCTGTTATCAGTCAGAACCCTGGCAAACTTATTTTCATCAGTTTTTTAGTGGAAGTCACAAATAAAGGAGCTCTTGGTTTTTCCCGGCGTTACTGAGTCAAAAGCTGCTGTTTCAACACAGACACGTTCACATGCATCCACAAACCTCTCAGCACTCAAACACCCACAGACAGGAGGCCGGCTGGACCGAGGCTCAGCGGCGTCCTCAGACCCACGAGTCGTGGAGTCGCTGAACTTGTTGGTCTGGTTTGAAGGCCTCCGTGTGGTCCAGTAGAAGTCCACGTAGTCGGTGTTGCCTTTGAACACAGCGACTGGCCACCATCAGGTGGACTGGCTCGTCCTCGTAGGGCTCCTCCTGTAGCCTTGAGGGAACCACAGGAACATTCAGTAGCTGTTGGAGTTCTTCCTGTCAGGCTTGTGGTAGAACGGCTCTGAAGTATCTTTTACTTGTCTTATCTGGAACAATCTAACAGCCTAAACTGTTAACAGCGGTGTAAAGAAGCAATCACACAGGCATAGATTAGGACTCAAACTAGATTTATTTAAAAAAAAAAATCAACTTAGAGGCATTTGTTCACACATGTGGCTGAATAGGAGGCCGTCCAATCAGATTTGAGGTCTTCACTCTGTAGGTTGTTTGTTTGGTGAGACTCTTGGACCTCCATCAGCTGACATGGATGTTTGATGGTCTTCCTCTCTAGTGCCAGATGATTCATCCATGAATTCAGCAGCTACAGACTGAAATGAAGCTCATGCTGCCGTTATTGAATTCCTGTTCCAGATCAAATGTTCAGAGCTCACCTTGAATGCAGCCGTCTGCTGTCTGATAGTTTTTCTCATTGTAGTCTTCAATAAAGTCTTTTTCCTCATGTCAGGATGTGGTGAGACTCTTTCTCAGTCTCTGCAGACGTCCCTCATTGTGCATCTCCAGAGAAGAAACAGAAAAACTGGTCACTGCTTCAGCATCACAAACGCTCTCCAGCATTGAGAGTGTTTTAGGAATTCATTCATTGTGTTGTGAACTTTGAAGGAGCAGAAACTTTACAGCTGCCAAAGATATGAGCTCCAATTCTGGATGTTTTAGGAAATGAAGTTCATCAAATGAACACTTGATTATTGCTGATAACGCTCATTAAATTACTGAAGAAATCCAACATAAAAACCTGTAAACTCTCAGGCAGCTTTTGTTGAAGTTTGTCTATAATTCTATCATCATGTTCTGGAACCAGGACTCTACAGAAGTTCCTTCAATCAGATACTTGTGTGTTTCTATTTAAGGCCTCAGGTTTGAATGTACAGCAGAGGATTAGAAAGGAGTGATTTTAATATTTAAATCAGTCCAGTAAATGTTTGGCGTGAAAATTATTAAAATTTTGATTTAGATAGATTTGTGTCAAATAATATTGTAGAGTCTCACTTAAATATATCCAAATGAGTTCAGTGTATTTACATTTTATAGAATATTTGATTTCTTAATCTCAATACTGTAGGGTCTGACCCTGAATATTATAATAATGATGTCAATTTAAATAATATTTTAGTGCAGAGTCATAAACTTTAATCAGCTAAACTTGCATAATAAATATCACTGTACAATCTTAACCTGAACATTCATATTATTGAGGTAA